>NC_092865.1:47775469-47825095 GCF_032062135.1 Pyxicephalus adspersus | reverse complement strand
ACCCCTAACCCTACCACATGCTCCCCTAGTGCACCCCTAACCCTACCACATGCTCCCCTAGTGCACCCCTAACCCTACCACATGCTCCCCTAGTGTGCCCCTAACCCTGCCACATGCACTATTAGTGCACCTCTAACCCTACCACATGCACCCCTAGTGCCCACCTAACCCTACCACATGTACCCCTAGGTCTCCCCTTACCCTGCAAGATGCCCCTCTAACCCTGCCACATGCACCCCTTACCCTGCCAAATGAACCCCTAGTGAAGTCTACAAATGGTCATTACTCAGGCATATCCACCGCTGTCACCATTAGGAAGCCGGTTGCAATGATGTGCAGCCCTGGAGCGAGTGCATGCAGACAGGAAGTGGCTTCAGAGCACTGAGATAATTAAAAAGATGAAAAGGTTAAAAAAAAGTTTAATCTTTAAATGAACCATAACAATTTTTTTGTATGAGCTGATAAAGTCAGTTGAAAAGAGTTTTATTGGATCTCTTGGGGATCCTGGAATGTGTTGGTCACATTACAATCCAGTTTAGCGAAATTAGTTGTCCTTTCTTCCTCAATCACTGTGAATATCCTCTCCCCTCCCTCCCCACTCTTTCTTCCATTAGCCTCACACTTTGCAATTTATTTTCAACTTTTAATGTGCCTGTAAAAATTTGTTGCCAATTTGTGTGGCCTTTTGATACCTTCCTCTGTACAACCTTAACTGGTAATTCTGCCAGAAAGGGTACTTCCTGTCAGAGTGACAGCCTTGCCCATGCTGTCTCCTTGCAAGAGCAGCGTTGTCACACAGTGTTGCAAACAGTTGAGATCATTGCATGTCTGGAAATTCAGCAGTTTTTCAAAGCATTGAAGCGTTCCTTCACAGCATTGAATTGCATTAACTTCAGGCGCAATGAATGCACAGTTGTAGCACAAACATCTGTAGCAGCTGCGTGCAATAATTGTGTCCTATTTTCCAAAAAAAAAAATTTATTTTGAAAGTAATAAATGGAACATTCTCCTCTTTGGGGCATTTGAGGGGAAGGCTTTATTTATCTTCAGGGTTTTATTTTATGGATTTACCTTGATTTATGTTGTTGGATTTCTAGGAAAAAGACGCGCATTGCTTGGCCGCTCATTCGTAGGTGATGCCAAACGTGAAATTCTAGCGGTGTGCTGGAGGGGGGGTGCCGTGTGTGCTGAGCTCTGCCAGGTCTAAGGTTTGGCCCGGGTCACCCCAGATGGTAAGAATGTATCCCAATCTGGTGGCTGCGGCCATTGGCCGATGAATTGTTTAATGCTAATCTGCAGGAAATCAACAAGAACATCGATATTCTCCATGGTTTTTAGATATAAACTTTTGTGTATAGGAACTCCAGATCTATTTTTTTAAAAGATTCTGTATTTGCTTTCTCTGGATTTGACATTGTGTGTGAGGGGGGCTTTATATCCTGAGACCTTTTCCATCAGTTAAATATACCTAATAGTGTTTACTATGGATGAGCATGAAGAAACTCAAACTGCAGCTGTTTGTTTGCCATTTCCTGAACTTATGCTGCTTATTGTTAGGTGTTCTTAAGGTACACAACAGGCAGCGTTTCTATTGGCTGGTTGAGCCTCTGACATCCAGCAGCCAATGGAAACACTGCCCACTTTGCACCTTAACAATGGGCACACAGATGATGTTTACTTTGGTTGATGTTCAACCTCAACCAAGAATGTTCATCTGACTTCAGACAGATTCAACCTGGGCAGATTCACCCATCACTAAACATTATCAGGGATGGGTGAACCTCGTAGAGCCCCAAATAGAGCCCCTAAAATGCTAATAAACCCCTTCATTTTTTCTTCCTCATTGCCTCCAAAGCATTTTTTGGATCAGCGAATCATTGCTAAAATCTTTAGATTTTTGCTGAAATTTTGGGGAAATTAAATGCTCCATTTCACCAATCCCTGGCTGCAAACTCCACCAAACCTCAAGATGCCTGGAAGTAATGCTGGGAATTGTAGTTCCACCACAGCTGGCGATTGATTTATCAGTTTATCGGAGAATCCCAGAGGAATATTTCATGGAAATCTTCACAGCATCCTTGTACACAGAGAATCCTGAAGTGAATGATGTGAAAATCCCCTTCAGACCGCATATTTCGCCTGCACTGTGTCAGTCGCCTGTCAGGGGATTAACTCTCGGCCGTGTGCTGTCTGTTTGGGGATATCCCTGCCAAATTCTGGCTCCTCTGTAGGGATGTCGCATTCTGCACCAATATCTAATATTGTGTCTCATGACATCACTACCTCCAACGCTATAAGATCATTTCAAGGGGCACTTTGATGCTTTGCTGTGGGCTTGTTGGCCATGCCATGGAGGACGACAAAATACATAATGATGTCTTGTTTATTAAAGGACCTATTTACTGGAAGTATCTTTGACATAGCAAACCAATCCATATCCATTGTCCCCAAACACCCAATCTAATACCAAGGAATCCACTGCTGACATTTTTTCCCAGACCAACACTTCTGTAAACAGTGCAAAGGCCCTTCAGCACCAGGGGGGGAAGGCCAAAGTGCCCACATGGGCTGTGTACTACTTGGAGATTCTGTCCCCACCCCTACTTAAGCATTCAAGCTCAGACCAGACAGTAAAAGACGACCCTGGATGATGCCTGAACAAAACTAGCGCCTCTGGTTGGATAAGCAAATGGAGGCATTGTTAGGGGTAGGACTGTGATCTCTGGGAGAGGTAAATCAATACATGGAAATGTTACAATGACACATTGCTGAGTATGCTGCACTTATCATTATTATTATTAAAGAGTATTTATATAGTGCCAACATATTATGTAGTGCTGTACAACAAATAGGGGTTGCAAATGACAGATACAGACTGTGACATATGAGGAAGAGAGGACCTTGCCCTGAAAAGCTTACAATCTATGAGGTAGGGAAGCAGCACACAATAATGGGGGGGGGGGGGTACATTAAACCCTAGGTGCCTTTTTCCTGCTTTGTTGGACTCCAGGTAAGTAGTAGGTAAGTACAGATGTGCGGGTCAGTTTCCGGTATTCCGATCTGTTGAGCTCCCTGAGGATGGCCCTGCTCATAATATATCATGGATCTGATCTGTAACAATAAATCCAATGAACTTCTAATAACTGCAATCTCATTGTTCCAGCACATCACCTACATGAGAAAATATACAAAAGCCACCCCACGTCCCCCTGGCATTTCTTTGTATAGATGTCAACAGAAGAGGATTTGCTGAAATAGTAACAGCGTTTTCTTCTGTTTGATGTGAATGGAGTTTATTAATACTAAAGACGGATAATTCACATTAATTTCTGCTTAGAGCGGAGTCTAATTAAATTAAGTCTCTGGCAGACATGGTCGGGTCGCAGAGGAATTTATATTCTCCTTTGGGAGCTAAATGTGGTCATTTTCTTCCATTATTGTGCGCTTCCAGTGATTCACTCTTCCTTCGCTGTGTCCTCACTTGCACTGATTTGTTCAGCTTTTACAATGAAGCAAAATCTCATTTTATTTGCAATTTTTTACACTTGCAATGCAGAGGACGAGCAACACTGCGATACTGTGAATAGATGTGTTAATGGGGAACTTCAGCTTGCTTTCAACGAGGAAACATTATGGGTAATTATTTTCAAAATTATATCCACGATATTAATCATTATTTAGAGTTATATTTGCTCCATAGGGTGCATTGCGTGATTGTGTATTGTATACATAGATTTCTGAGTGCTCCCTCTAGTGGCCATCTGTGTCTCAGGCAATGTCATTAGCATCTATGCCTAAAGATGTTTGCATCATTTCATACTTTTCCCATCTCAGTGCTTTGGCAGCCTATTTTAGCTACTTCCAGTCTACTTGATCCAATGCTACTAGACTGCTTGTAATCTTTCACAGTGGTGAATGTGACAACGTGACAATGCAGGAGCATTGGAACACATTTGTCAGCCCATACCAGGAGGACCTTCATGGCAGGATCACCTGGGGTTATTTTAATGCATGCTGCAGGTTTATGACCTCAAAAATACCTTTTTGAAATGACAAAGTTTATACAAAGTTTTAGTGAATAGTTTACTGGAAGACGCTGCATATTTCACAGTTCACAAACACCCGCTGCGACCAATTAATCTGAAGTCCTCAGTGCCCGCAGTACTATTACAGGGGGTGGGAGTTGGATTACAATGAGTGACTTGCACAGCTCAGCAGATCCAACACAACTACTAAAACATGATGACTGCATGATATCATCTCATTCCAGGGCACTTCGGGAGGGCAGCATGAGCAACTGTTCTGTAAAAAGGAGCAACAGGGTGATAATTGTTGCTGCAGCCAAGGGAGCATTGATTGTGAAATGAGCTGTCAGGGGCACTTGGAGTGCCTGATTCCTCAGATTCTTGCAGATGGGAAGCAGACAGAGATTAGGATTTATTTATTTCCAGAACATCAGAACATTTCCAGGTCCTGTCACTTTCATCTACGCAACATCTCCAAAATCCACCCCTACCTATCCCCAGAGTCCACCAAACTCCTTGTACACACTCTTATCATCTCTCATCCCATCATACCCACCTCTTCTTACGCTGCCTCTCTTTGTAGTTCTCTTCATTGGCTTCCATTTCACCTTAGATTCAAATTCAAGCTCCTGTGCTTTGCTTTCAAATCCCTCCATAGTTCATGTCTCACTTACTTTTCAGACCTGGTAAAAAAAATACTCTTTCAGCCTCCCTCTCCGCTCCTCCAATGACCTACTAATGACTTCCTCACTCATAACCTCATCACACACACAGCTCTTAGACTTTTCTAGAGCTGCCCCAACTCAGGGTTCTTCCTCATCCTATTAAGCTTCCTCCTACTTTCTGCTCATTTAAAAGAGCACTCAAAACCCATTTTTTCAAACTTGCCATCTTCTGTCTTTTGAAACCCTCACTACCTCCCACCACTACATATCTCCCCTCCTATTGTGTGGTACTTCCCCCACCTCCTAGATTGTAAGCTCTATGGGGCAGGGTCCTCTCCTCTACCTGTGTCACTGTCTGTCATTTGCAACTCCTACTTAATGTACAGTGCTGCATAATATGTTGGCGCTATATAAATCCTGTTTATTATTATTAATAATAATAATAATAATAATAATATATTGTCATTTTTGAAACTGTTACAGAGCAGGCAGACCAACCCCAAATCCTGACATTTTTGGGTTCTGATAATCATAATTGGATGAGGAGATGGAAAGGGGGAATTGTATTCTATTTCTTGTTTTATCATTTATTTTAAAGTAATTTGTTTTATCATTTATATTTAAAGTAAAGTAACCCCACCTGTAGTAAAAATGTAAATGGCACTTAAGGGTTATGCCATTGGGTAGATATGCTTACCTCACCTGGCTGTGCCCATAGCTCCAAGTGACATGATATTGGGAAGAGTGCCAGCTTCTATGGGTGTCTGTGGAACCTGGAGGTTGAAGTAGACTTGGCATCTTATCCAGTGGTACGTCACTCCAAGAATCACACATCGGGACATAGCGTTCCATTGTAAACCCAATGACATGTTCCAAATATCGAGTGCCTTTCATTTATAAACTACAGGTGGGTTCAAAAGAAAATGTAAACTTTATAAGGACAGTTTTGTTTTAAAGAGACCCCATTGCCTGACTATTTATTTTAATAGGTTCTCCTCAAAGTTAACCTGTCAGCTGAAAAGCTAGTAAAATAGGTGTAGGGAATGAGAGAAAGGAGCACAAGTACCCCACATACAATATTCAATCATCGTTCAAGCTGTGGATGAACAATCCCTCATTAAGTGAACTCCCTTGGTAACTTTACTCCATTGATTTCAGGGACTGCTGCTGGGTGCTGTGATATATTATATTAGTGCCGAGTGATATATATATATATATATATATATATATATATATATGTGCAGAATGATATGTTATACCGTAAGGGGTAAAATATAATGCTGTGACTGTGATATAATTTGTGTTGCTAGGATATGCTATTTGCTTCTGTTGGGTGCACTACGTGAAACGTCTGCTGTGTTGGTGCAATGCCCGGAGCTTGTACAGAGTGAAATCTGTAATCAGGTGCCACATCATTATCCGTATAGGGTGTCCAATGTGCTCCAAGGCTTTTACAATTTTGGCATACACAGGGCAAAGCTAAAGCCTAGCAATGCCTTATGTACCTTGGGGTCTAACAAATCCCAGTTTGCTGTGGGGTCTGTATAATTCCCAGCAGTGCTCAGTGTGTCACAGGTTGTGTACACATCCTATCAGTGCACAGTGTACCTCAAAGGTCTGCAAACATGCTAGCACTGTTCTGTTTACCCCAGAGTCTGTAACAATTTTAGTAGTTCCAAGTGTGCCACAGGGTTTGTACACATCCTGTCAATGTCTGATGTGCCCTGAAGTATGTACACATCTTTAGGCGGCCCTATGTACCCTAGGATCTGTACAAATCTTACCAGTCCCCAGCGTGTCTGATTTGCCCCGGGGTCTTTGCACATCCTAGGAGTGCCCAATGTAACCCAGGGTCTGCGGAAATCCTAGCACTGACCAATTTGACCTTGGGTCTGTAATTATCCAAGCTATGCCTGGTATCTCCCAGGGTGTGTACACATCCTAGCAGTGCCCCATGTACCTCAAGGGCTACAAAAATCCTAGCATTACCAGTGTGTCCTGTAATCCATATAATTCCCTGGAGTGCCCAGTATGCTACAGAGTCCGTACTCAGCCTAGCTGTGCCCATATGACCTGGGATCTGTACACATATAATGAGTGCCTAATGAACTCAGATGTCTGTACATATCCTAGCAGTGCTCTATGTACCCCAGGGTCTTCAGAAATACAAGCACTGTCCAGTTTGACCTGGGGTCGGAATAATTCCTAGCCCTGCCCCGTGTGCCCTGTAGTCATCCTGGCAGCATCCATTTTGCCTTGGAATCTGTACTAATCCAAGCTATTCCTGGTATGTACACATCCTAGCAGTGCCCTATGTACCTCAAGGTCTGCAGAAATCCTAGAATTACCCAGTGTGTCCTGTGATCCTTATAATTCCCAGCAGTGCCCAGTATGCTACAGAGTCTGTACCCACTCTAGCTCTGCCCTGTATGCCCTGGAATTTTGTACTCATCCTAGCAATGCCTGGTATGTCCCAGGGTCTGTGCTCATCTTAGCAGTGCCCATTGTGCCCTGGGGTCTGTCCTCATCCTGGCAGTGTGCCCAGGTCTATTCACATCTAATTCAGTGGCTTTCACCTCCTGCTATTTTAGCTGTTTGTTATAGAAAGATTTAGGATAAGCACTGTGTCAATTATGGCAATTTTCATAATTGGTGTTGATCTTAGAACAGTGAAATTTGCTCCTTTTCTAATACTGGTACATAAACTTTAAGCTATGAACATTGACTCTCATCCTGGGAACTCTTTCTTACAGAAGACAGTAAGTAAACTGCACACTGAGAAATATCATCAAAATAATATCTAAAATATATCTAAATCCAAAGTTTTCTTTTTCACTTACTATCTGTCTCCCATTGGGAAGATCTAGTGTTACTTTCTATACACAACAGAAAAGAAATACAGATTGAAAGATTTTCAGTCTACTCTGGGGACAACTCAGAAGTTGGGTGTTGCTTTTAGTTCCAGGGACAGTGGTCACCAAAAAAAGGACAAAAAGAGCAATATAAACTTGGACAAAAACACAATGTCAATAACCATGGTTTCCTGACAGCATTTATTCCATCATAGAAATCCAGGACAAGCCAACATTTTTCAGGGCCATAAAGTACCCTCTTCAACAGGGCTCAGAGTGCCAAATACTTGAAAGTAAATTGCATGGCAAATTCTGGAGTATCTTGTCTTCTTAAACTGTTCAACGATTTCAGATTGCAGTGAGAGGAAATGGAAACACAGATGGTAATAATTGGCATGTGACCAGACCTCTCCCCAATCTATTCCAAACCAAAAAGAAAAAAATTGGCTGCAGTTAGGTTCACTGTCTTGCACTGTTTAATTAATCAGTGGGTTCCATGCCATGCCTGCAGCTCTCCTTTCTCACAGGTATTTAGTGACAACAGTGTACTTTAAATGTAGTGTTCTCCTAAATTTTAATTACCTGCATTATATTTATTAATGTCCTTATAAAACTACCAGGGTCACTCTGCTGCATCTAAAGAGTTCAGTACAAGCCTTGACCTCATCACACGCAAAGCTTCATCAGCAAATTGTATTTTCAGATTATTATTCAATTCATATAATTTAACTAGTGGAGAGAGCGACTTCCCAGCCTTGTACATGGTTTTATATTGTATATTTAGGGGTCTCTGTGGAACGTCAGATGCTCTGGATGACATTCGGACAAATTATGGCAGCAAAAAGCATGAGCGTGCACAATGTCATTTACAAATGGTGTGTTCACAGAAAGGCAATAATGGCCCAGAGAGCTCTGTAGCTTTATTGGTAGCTCATGAGCCACTTGAATCACCACAGGGCCCTGTGTCTAACTGACATCATGCAGTGGAGGCCCCAAATGCACCCAAAACGACTCAGAGCTTCTAAAAGACCAAGCGGATATCAAAGAATCTCTATTAGGATTTTGCTGGGACCTAGATAGGTGTAAACCCTAACAAGATGCCATTTAATTTGCTGAAGTGCTGTATATCCTTAACCAATTTTTATAAAATATTGTTTTTATTTAATGCCTTGTTGCATCTCAATATTTCTGATCTGCACAGCCTCTTTGCTGCCTCTGTATTGCTTTTCTTACTTTGAGTTTCCCAATGGTGATAACAGAAATCTTTACTGGTGTAATGTGCGTTAAAGTGGCCACTTGTGATCTCCATCGGATCTCTGTGCAACAGGCTGTGCACAGCTGGGAGATGAAACAAAGTGTTTTTTCTCTATAAAAGAAGGTTTAGAACCAGAACTTCTATGACATGATCACCAGATTTTGTTTTGTCACAGGCTGCATATTCACAAAACTTTGAAAATGACTTCTAAAGTTGCATTTACAAATTACAATTACATTTGGCTCCAATGGGTTTACATGAATTTTAACTCTTCCTTTTTTCCTTGCAGGGGGCAGCTGTATTAGACTTTACTCTGTGGGATAGTCTGCTACTGCAACCTGTGCTGTGAGTGTCAGGGTCTCCTGCAGTGATTCATATACATGATCCCTGCATAGAGCCGGAATGTCACTGGCTCCAATCATCATTTCAATGAATCCATCACTTTTTAATTTGTTAGTAGAAATACAATCACATCTGTAACTACCCTGCAGGAAGTAAAAGCTGCTGAACCGCCACTTTTCCCCCTTGCTATAATCCACCATAGCACTGCTATGGTGCATTGTAATCACATTCTTGGTTTTCTAATCTTCTGCACTGGTCTGATATGGAGAGCCACAGCAGAATAGAACTTGATGAATTTGCCAATAGATGGCTACAATGTAGCAAATAAATAAACAATGACGATGTCCCATTATGGGAAGTTCCTCCTGGTTCACTGATGAAGTGATGTATGTGAAATTTTCAACTAATCACTGAGCAGGGACAAGCATTGGCAATCACCAGAAATTTCTCAGTCCCATACTAGGTAAAAGTTCGATCCCCCTTCCACATGTCTAAAAAGTTCCAGCATTGCAAAAGTCAAGCTCTTTTGATTGGGTCTCGGTACAAACTACCCAAATACTCCTTGCCCCCCTTCTCCTGATGACAGCACTTCTTGGGGTAAAATGTTTTCATGTTTCCCATGAAGGCCAAATATTAGGCTTGATCCTTGGTTTTGGCTGCATTGCCTTGGCTTTGTTTTGTGAGTCTGTGCAGCTGGTGCATAAATTGGCTCCCCAGCACTGTGCACTCCATACATCCCACATCTGAAATGCTGAATTCCAGCCGTGTGTCACCATAAGGTGAACCTCACTGAAACCTGCAGGTGTGCGAAAATTCCTTCCCCCTAGAATGTGATGACTCATCACCCCGATCCATATGGGAAGCATCTCATCCCGTGCACTGTTCATAACTCGCCACGAACACTTGGAAGAGCATCTTGTATAAATGAATATTTGGCTTCTGTTCAATCGGGGGAAGAGACGCTGTGCTGTCACGCAATCCTCCACCTATCACCTGATTGCACGAGCCTCAGATTTGTGTTTTGTAGAGATCTGTACTTGAAAAATGCAGAAGTAGTATGAAGCAGCCAATCAGATAATAGCTTGCTTCATTTATTAATTATTAAGTAATTAAAGAGTCATCATAGCTTACTGTCTATGGCCAAGCTATATTCATATGTAATGTAGTCTGCCCATACGATTCTAATTTTCTCAGTATCCCCTGGAAAGTTTTGTTGATACCTGTTAATCTTCTAAATTGTAAGCACTTTGGGGCAGGGTGCTCTCCGTCTGTGTCACTGACTGTATCTGTCTTTTATTTGCAACCCTTATTGAATGTACAGTGCTGAGTAATATGTTGGCGCTATAAAGATCCTGTCTATAATAATAATAATAATAATAATATGGCTGGTAGAAACCTTGGACCTTCCTTTGATAAAATCGCTGCAGTGTTGCCACCATTGATACTGCTGTAGCTGCTTAGATTATGACATCATTGATAGCCCTACCAGGGAATATTCATGCTGGGATTCACCCATCTCTGCAGATTGACATCACATTTCTCAATCTAAAACCCTTGCTGAGTTCCTCCACTTCCTCTATAAAGATAGAAAATACATTTATATAAGACATGTTACCTTTCCTAAAAATGCCCTTTTAGTTGAGAATGGAAAAAAGATAATAGCCTGACATGAGTCTAAAGTAAATCTGCAATTTGGAATTGCAGGGGCTGCTAACAATCCTTTGAGACAATATATACCATTCAAGGTAAATGGCTCATTCCAAGCTCCATTGCAAAGTCCTCATGTGCTGATATGGCTCATATGCACTCCTATAATTCTGAAAATTAAATAAATCTCTACACTCCTGGCTTCAGCCGCTTCTCTTGTTTATTAAACAGGGTTCACCATTCTGAAAATCCTGTTTAGCTACCTGTTGCTGATCCAGTTGTTTCAGTGCTGAACCAGAACACATTTTGGGATGCAGAAAGTCAGAAAAAAGTCAGAAGCTCTTATTTGCATAATTGTTTCAGGTCAGTGAGTCCAGCATAGATTTCTGTTTTCACAATTGGGAATGCCATGGCATGGCAGCCAACAGTTTTGCCTGTGATGGGGTTAAGCTATTCTTGCATCGTCTAGCACAGTGTTTCTCAAACAAGGTTCCATGGATCCCTAGGGTCCCCCCAGAGGTTGCTAGGGTTTCCTTAAGCAATTTGGACCTCACAAGTCAAAATAACGTACACCAATGATCTCTTTGGCTATCTGTAAGAGTGAGATACTTCCCACTGGCTTGCAATGCAGCAGACATTTTTCCCACTGACCAACATGCTAATGTACTATGAGCTGTGGATATATTATTTATAGCAGGGGTTCCCTAAGACCTGAAAGTTTTTTTTTTAGGAGTTCCCTATAGTAAAAAGGTTGGGGAAAGCTGTTCTTAACACTTTCTCATTCCTCTCAGCAACAGCGAATCAGATGAAATAAGAAGAATCTGCGCAGCATCAGCACCAAGCACTGTCCAGCCAGCTGCAGACACATGCGCGTACGGCGGCGACATCTAGCGGCCGACTTGCAGAACTGCACGCAGGCTCTTCAACCCCCCTTTGGCAGTTTTATTCATTAATCTGAATGTGACTTGTCATGAGTGGTGAGCACTGCTGGGACTGTCTCCTCCTCACTCTCTGCCGGTCTGCGAGTCGGAGTGCTTCTTCTATAGCAAGCTCTTGGTGTTGCACTCTTGGACATGAATGGGGGCTGCACAGTTCTGCCATAGGAATGAGGAATGTCTAATCAAACTGAGGCTGGGGACTCCTGGTGGATTTTCCTCCCCTCTCATATTACAAGCACTCTGAAACTTGGAGTTTATCCTATGCATCATTGTACAGGCTGGAGCATTGCACTTCTCTGCACAGAAGATACAAGAGCTGAGCTGCAAGAGAAACTATTTGGTGGACATGGATGGGGATTATTGAATATTCTGGACTGAGGACCTTGAGTCAGTGGATGCATGCATTTTTTTATTATCTCCAGCAAGAGAGATCAGATACTTGTTGATGTTTTAGAATTGGGGTCTTAAAGTTCCTTGGAGCTTCCAAAGTTCCCATCAGCTTTGGGCACCAGGAACTTCATGGGCATACACACAGGTATGGTATAAGGTGTTAGTGACCCTGACAGCTTGACCATGGAGAGCTTAGGCAGTGACTTTTTGAATAACTCCTGGGGAAACTACAGCTTGGACAGCAGGAACCAGAGTATGAACATCACCAGGGACCCTCTGAAGAGGAACGAGGAGGTGGCCAAGGTGGAGGTGGCAGTGCTGGCAATTATCCTGTTTTTGGCTTTGGCAGGGAATATTTGCGTCCTGATAGCAATTCATATCAACAGGCACAAACATTCCCGCATGTACTTTTTTATGAAACACCTGAGCATTGCGGATCTGGTGGTGGCCATCTTCCAGGTTCTTCCTCAGCTCATCTGGGACATCACCTTCAGATTCTATGCCCCGGATATCATGTGCAGGTTGGTAAAATATCTGCAGGTGGTGGGAATGTTTGCTTCCACCTACATGCTCCTGCTGATGTCCTTGGACAGGTGCCTGGCCATCTGCCAGCCCCTGAGGTCCCTGCACAGGAGGTCAGACTGTGTCTATGTTCTGATTACCTGGATCGTCAGCTTTCTCTTCAGCATCCCTCAGATCAACATCTTCTCCCTCACTGAGGTGGGCAATGGGGTTTATGACTGCCTGTCCCACTTTATCCTACCCTGGGGGCCCAAGGCTTATATCACCTGGATCACTTTATCTGTATACATCATCCCCGTCCTGATCCTCAGTGTCTGTTATGGGCTCATTAGCTTCAAGATATGGCAGAACATTCGCCTGAAAACCGTCTGCGAGAGCAACCTGAGGCTGAGCAGCAACAAAAGAGCCACCTTGTCCCGGGTCAGCAGTGTCCGACTTATCTCCAAGGCCAAAATTCGGACAGTGAAAATGACCTTCATCATAGTGCTGGCTTATATCATATGCTGGACCCCTTTCTTCTACGTCCAGATGTGGTCGGTCTGGGACCCCGATGCACCCAAAGAAGGTAAGGGATGGCTGCTCCACCATCTTATTGTGTAGTCCACAGCATTTATAGGTAAATCTCTCCATCAAAACTGGTAGACAGTCATTGGTCAACTGGGTACTTTTACCGATTGCCAATTTTTCACCTTGATAGGGCCAAGAGCTGGGCCATGGGGTGGACAAAAAAGGGGATTGCCTTGAGTGCTTCAGGACAAGGGGTTCAAAAAGGGAAAGACCTACAACCTATGTCTGGTAGGGGTCACTCTCTTTGCCTTGGGTGCCTACGGATCTTGGTTCTGCATCATGGATTTGTCAGATTCCATAGAAAAAAGTTATGGCAAAAAATTGCAACCGACCCACCCATCCCTTACCATTCTGCAGAAAATCAGTCAACCCAAAAGCTTCTTTGCGGATGCTGGAGGGCCCATGGTGGAATCTCCAGCTGGCTTCTTGCTGGGTGAGATCTCCGCAGATGGGTACCCAGTTTGGTCCACTTACTGTGGCTGTCATGTAGTTGCTCTTTGCTGGAGATGTAACTTTTTTGTATACCAGAAAGAATGCAGCAGGAGCAGTGAGACTCCAGGCTGTATATTCTAAGAAGCAATCTGTGCAATCTGCTATTTCAGGGTGGATTATGAATTAGTCTTAATGTGATGTGTATGGAGGTATTTGTTGGCCAGGGGTATTTATAACAGGTCTCAGGTGGCTTTTGCTCCAGGCACACATTACAATATCATTTACCTGCATTTCCATGGAATTGTGCTGCAGTGTGCAGGCTACGCACTTCAAATCATTTCCTTGTAACTGTACGATAAAAATTATTTGCAATCGGTGAGTCTATTTATAAATGTTTTCATCCAATGCTTAACCCCAATTCACCCATTTTTCATAATAATTTAAAGTAGAAAAATATATAAAGAGTAAAAAAGTAAATTCACACATTTTTTCAAATTTAAATCCAATGAAAAAAAAAATGTTTATGTTTTTGGTAAAAGTTGGATGAATCTTGAGTGAAATCATTTATAAATACACCCCTTTGTGAGTAAGCAGTAGTCTTACCAATCGGTTGGTAACAAACTCATTGGCACTCCATGTGCAGTGGCGTTGTACTTTGCATTTGTAAAATCCCATTGGGAATTATAACTAAACCTAAGTGCCTGAGCAGTGAAGGATTAACCAGGGACCCGTGGGCATTTTACATGTGAGAAAACTTGCTGGGACTTGTAGTTCTCCAATGGTCAGGGAGATCTGGGTTGCCTATTCTATAATAATTGTACAATTTATCATCTGTTTTATACATAAGCTCCTGGTGAAATTACCTGAGTTGGTGTTGCGTTCCGCTGGCTGCACCCTATGTAGGATTTGAAATGGTTCGATTATCACTGAGCAGCGCTGACAATGCGTCGCTATGCGTGGGGGGTGCAGTCCTGGGATATTTTAACTTATAGTTCAGGTGTTAGGCCGGGTTACACTAAGAATATCAATTGTATATCAATTACTAAAAACCCACAAAAACTACATATCACAATAACATTTTCATTTTCATTTTCTATATTTTTAAATCTGCTGATTCATTTAAAATATTCCCTGGTGATTCCACCATAATGTTCCTGGTTTAGCCACTCCCTGTTATAAGGTGACAACTTTCTGTCTTGCCAGTTTTACTCCTGGGTTGTCACCCAGTCACAGGGGACTAATATAGCATCCTTGGCATGGGCATGGTCCATTGTTGGAAACCCACCCTCACAATTGCCAAACAGACATCACTATGCACACAGAAAGGGCTGCAAGAGATCAGCAGCATTGATGCAACAAGAGGGGAATAAAAAGGTGAAATGAGGATTGTAGGTTAAAAAATGAACATGACACATTTTATGATCAGTAGTGTTTTAGAAAACCAAGTGTCATTGATTT
Organism: Pyxicephalus adspersus; assembly: GCF_032062135.1. Taxonomy (NCBI): domain Eukaryota; kingdom Metazoa; phylum Chordata; class Amphibia; order Anura; family Pyxicephalidae; genus Pyxicephalus; species Pyxicephalus adspersus. Next base: position 47,810,002 of record NC_092865.1, on the reverse strand, counting down.
GAAGTTTTATTGTTTCCATATGGATGACGGCTCTGCTGTTATGGAATCCTGTGGGGAAAGGGGGGGGGGCTGTCTATATTTTTTGCCAGCAGCCAGCTGTTTGTGTGTAGATACTACATGCGTGTGCTCTGCTCCACCTTCCAGGTGGCACGCTTCCATGTTTTTGGAACAAACAGTGATATGTTTCTGTGACATGTGAAGTGAGCAGCTGATCCCCTGTTATCGCATTGGTCACTTTGATGTCTGAATGGAACTTGTCCTTATCAGGATGGAGCACACTGGGCAATAATCTAGGGCCCCCATCTTCTTCAGGGGCCCCAATTGACAAAATGGAAGGAGGGTACAGGGAGCTGCAATGCTGTGCATTTGGGTCCCCCACTTTATATTTGCCCAGGACCTAGGCAGCAGGCAGTTTATATTGCTGTATCTATACCTGTTTCATATATTATAAGTCAGTGAGTGCAGAGCTGAACCACTAAAATGTGGGGGGCCTGTTGGTCACCCTTTGGGTGCCACTTTGCCAACAGTCACCACAATAAGGATAAAGTGGCACTGAATTGAAGTGACTGATCAGTAAACAGATGGTTCCCTATGGAGGTGGGTACACTGGAAGCATCTTGTAGTGGTCACATGACTATAGTCAGGGCCGTTAAGGCAAACCCTTGGGGTGCTTCTGGGTCGTAGGTTGTTGCAAACTGCGAGAGACTGGCAAAAAATGCTAGCGGTGCTCTTTGCAGGCTCCTCCCAGCCCTTTACTTATGGGTACCTCTCTGTGTGGGCAGTGATGCCTGCTCATTTTATGGGGGGTGTCTTGCTGTTCTGGGAAGCGGCACCTACACCACTAGCACCATCTATGAATATTGTACAATGTTCCAATTGGTCCTGTTCTTGGCCATTTTGGTGTTTAAACTCTTCATCATCTTGTTGGCTTCTTCATGAAGATTCTTCAGATCTGTAATTAAAAAAAATGTCTAGCAAACCAATACAGATACCAAAAATGTAACTCTAAATGTAACTCTACTCAACATTCAGAAGAAGGAGAACACACACAAAGGTCCTTCAGTCTGTTGGTTGCCCACTCCCAGGCCCCCTGGTGACCCATTTACTAACATCTCGGTGCCAGATACCACAGGGCAACTTCAAAGGTTTTGCAGAGTCTATGTCTTGATAGGTTACATGGGGGACCTGCTTAATTTTAGGAGGGGGTTGAATGTTTTGGGTGACCGGTGTATGTTCCGCGATCCTGTGTCGATCTGCTGCTAACATCTTGGTGCCACATACCATAGGGCAACTTCTAAAGTCCTGTGAAGTCCATTCTTCAACAGGTCACATCGGGGACCTATCTAAAATTAGGCAGGGGTTGCATGTCTTGAGATGTTCCTGTTGACCCATTATGATCTGCTGCTATCGTCTCGGTGCCGCATACTACAGGGCAAATTCAAAGGTCTTGTGGAGTCCATTGCTCAGCCAGTCACATGGGGGAACTATTCAACATTAGACTGGGGTTTGCATGTCTTGAGATGTTCCTGCTGACCCGTAATAAACTTGTGTTGGTGCCATCTTGGTGCAAAATATCACCTTCAGAGGTCTTGTGGAGTCCATACTTTGATGGGTGACATGGGGGACCTATGCAATATTGGGCTGGGTGGTTCTAATGTTTTTGGCCACCATTGTAGGTCCCGAGGTTCTCCTAATGACCCATGTTTGGACCTTTCCTGACCTACTTGGAATGATACCAGAATTTAGACTGTGGGGTTTTAAACTGCAATATCGTACATCTGGAACACATCATTTACATCCATAAGTCTCTGCCCAAATGTGTGAATGGGGTTACACTTTAAAGTAAAGATTCACCCAGTGCTGATTGTCCCATCATTGCGGTTGCACTTTTTAGCACACACAAGCTTTTGCCATTCATTGGGTCAGTGCTGCATTGTGTCATAATGTTGTTGACCCCTTATTGCTCTAGCCGTCACTCGTTTCTGTCTGTGTTCCTGGAATCTCATATAACAATCTATATCATACATTTTATTACAGTGACATTCATTTCAGTCAGCACAATGTAAACTTTCCATAAACAAAGCTGCGAGGGGGCTGCAGAATGTGACTGCGGGGTGGGGAGACTCCACCATGGGGCTGACATTAATCTTCACCATTAAGCAATCCTTGCCTAGGCTGAGATGATGTCATTACGCTGCTGCAGGCAGGAGGAAGCATTTCCTTAGTCTCCTCTCCCCCAGTGATCACACCGCAATAACGTAACAAGATGAGAGGCTGCAGCAGAGGCTGATCTGGGTCACATGTTTGTGACCTGCACAGATACCAGGATTTGCATGATTGTGTCTCAGATTCTCAGTCCAGGAAGTAGATTATGACCTTGAATGATGCCTGAACAAGTATGTGATTTCTTGGGCAATGCTGCACACATGAAACAACCATTGTGCTCACCTTTTACATAAAATCAGGCTTATGATGGAGGCATCTACCCAGAGGAGTCACAAGACTCTCTGTGGTTATTAACACACAGCCTACCCCTCTTTCTCAGCAGTATATGATATGTTTTATTCATGTGGCCTTGCAGCGCTGCAGTCCTGGGTTTAATTCCTTGATGGGACACCAACTTCATGGAGTGTCTAAGATTTCACTGTGTCAGTTTCCGCTGGGGAATTTATTTTCCACCTACAATCTAAAAATGTCTGAGGAGCGTCAGGAACTCCGGATTAGACCGGTCCCAGTCATAGCTCCGTCATAGCTGGGTCCAAGGCCGCAATCAGAAGGGCAGAGAGTTTGCTGTAGGGCTGGAAACTACAAATCAACAGCTGCTTCAAGAGAACCAGTCTAGGCTTCCCATAAAATGTGGGATCTATTATTGCTGGCCAGGCCCCTCCCCCTCCCAAAAATCACCGACCATATGGAGGTAAAACAACGCACCTGTAAAAGATAACGTTAGAATTATATTCACATTAACTTCCCAGTGCTCCAGCGTCCTTCCAGGTAGAGTCATGCTCCTGCAGTAGAGTAGTGCGTCCTTCAGGGGAATTTAACCTGCACTGCACTGCACAGGACTCTGGGGGGATGGTGATGTCACACCCAGCAATGTGGAACAGGGGGGTAAGGTAAGTATGACTATTTTTCCCCTTTACAGGTAGGTTTTTCCCCTCACTGGGTGATTTGGAGTGCTGGGAGGCCCAAGCAGAGCAAGTGGACTTTTCATTTTAGTAGTATGAAGTAGGTTCATTTTGATGCCCCTAAAATCAGCAGAAGGACCCCAGTAGTAGCAATATCAGAGTCGTACATGTGGGGATAAAGCCTCAGTTTAACCCTTTCAAGGAACTGGGGCAAAAGGGGTGTTAAATTCTTGTCAATTGAACCTATTTATCTTCATCATCAATTGGAATGATAATTTTTTAAAGGATTTACCATCGTGTTTTCTAGCATCTCCGCACTCTTTAGGTGCCTTGAATCAACAACGTCTCTGCTTCCATTTTAGTGCCCTCTTGTCTTCACATAACTAATTAGGAATAAACGCCATTATTACTGAGTGGACCAGAGGGCAATGCCATGGTTTGTGGAGATTAATGATCACTGGGGGCCAATGAAGGTGAACCACTGAAGGGTATAGGTGGAGTACAAGGGGTTTTGTGTAAAAACCATGCATAGTCCCATTTTTAGTATATGGCAACCTTTCCCTAGTCCATGGAACCCCAGGGTTCCTCCAATGGTAGCTGTGGCCGATTGACCTTCCATCTAATAGATGTCGCATGGCTTCCATTACCCAATAGGGATCCAGTCCATAGCGTTGCCTTACTGGCATGGGTATCAAGATCAGATTAGTTATCACAGGATGCTTGGGCACTAATGTTTGCATGGGTTCAGTGAGCTATATGTGGAGGAACTGATGCAAAAATTTGGACTTTGAAAATCTGGATTTGGACCATTGTTGTCAAGGTAAACAACTATTGGACCCCTAAATACACACAGCATGCAGCTGCCGCTCTGTGTACATTGTCAGCAAGCTCCCACCTGCTTGTAACTAATGTAAAAATTTCACCTTAAGCTTGTTGTCTAGGTGAATATCAGTCAGTGTTCTCATAGGCTAGTGGTCTCACCCCCTGACAACCATCAGCCAATAGAATTTCAGACTACTATTTACCCTGACAACAGCACAATATTTACATTAGGTACTGGGAGCAGGCTAATAATGTACGCAGAACGACGGCTAAACATTGTGTACTAAACTGAAATAAATTAAGTCTAAAAAACACAAATGTCTGGTTGGATGTTCTGAACTAAATGTTAATGTTAAATCTAAACAATAATGCTACCCATTCCATTCTGAAGTAAAATTTAGCATTTTTTCACTAAATTATTTATTTAAATACTACAATATAAATTAGATTTTTTTAAAAAAATTGGCCTCCTGTAACCTATAGCAACCAACATGGCAAATCCTGACAGTTCTGTCCACCAAAAAAATTAAATATAGATCTTGTTGCGGCCCGCTCGTTTGGTTGCTAAAAGCTGGCATGGGAACCGATGAGTGTTTAAACAAACTTTATCGTCTCTTTGTCTAGGCTGACATACTGTATAAATATGACATAAATGGAAGCTAAACCTCAGAACCTGATGTGAAAACAAAACTGGCCCAGCAATGCCGTCACCGTGTTTTTCAGATGAGCTGGGCATAGCTTCCTATATATGGAACTACAAATCACACTTTTCATTTATATTTACCTCTTACAGTGGGAAGGATGCCCATTGCACAAGGACCGGGCTGGATTTTCACACCTATATTCAGCTTTCTGACCGGCATGCTGGTCCCTGGGCAGACACAGCCAGGATAATAATCACCTTTTATTTATATGGTTTCCAAAAATGGTGCCCTATATTTAAAATCCATTTAGATCTACATTTCCATTTAGGGCTATCCTATCCACAGGGTGACAACGCTGACGTGTGATTTCAATGCAGAATGATTAGCGTTGTCACCTTGCTGAGGAAATGGAAAAATATCTAATCTGGTAGGACCAATAAGAAAAAAATGTGAAGGGATTCTGAAAAAACTGCTGTAATAATGTTAGTAATAGATATATTGTAGCATATCATATCCTTTAAGAATCCTTCATTTATGCCAAAAGGCACAGCCTGCAAAAGAAGAAGGTTCCTTTTCAACCTCAGATACCTGATTAAACCTGCCTAATAATCATTCATTATTTCCTTACCTGTAGAAAGTACCACTGTACCATTATGTCAGTACAGTGCCCTCTAAAGTTTTGGGAATGTGAAAAGGGGAAGCCAGAATTTGAATCTCTCAGCAGTGGACCAGAAACAGAATTTCTTTTTTTTTTTTTGAACCAAGTGCGGTGCCCCTAAAGATGCAAGGTGCCCTTATTTACTATGCTCCCCCCCCCCCCTCCTCCCCTGTGCAAAAATGCTGCAATAAATAAAAAAGCCGGAAAAACAATTATTATTTGTCATTATCCTACCCCATTTTCTACCCGTGGTTCCTGGACAAGGCTGACCTAAGGGGTAAATGCTGAGTGAATAAATTCCTTGGAGAAATTGCCATTACTTCTTACAGGCGTCAGATTTGGAAGGGAAAATTTTTGCCCCCTGCAGTATGGGGGGTAGCATGACAAGCAAGTGTAATGATTTCCTACTAGTTTATAATTATGGCATCATTTTGTCCTTTGGGGGGGGCAAACTGCATAGGTGACCCTTGCTTGTAGTGCATTCCACTTTTATCCCAAAGCCCCCAACACTTTCTGATTGGATGCTGCTGGTCGAATAGCCCCATACCCAAAAAATGTATTATTCCTCGAAAAATCTTGACAAGAACGTTGTATTTTTAGTGAATCTCTGCATGTCCAAGCTTCCTTGCTGACAAATGGAAAAATGTTTTTATCCCAAACAGAAAAGCTATCTTAAGAATTTTTAGAAATTCCATTTTTACGATGTGTCGCTTTATGTTGAAACTCTTCAGTGGTGACCTTGTGTAACAGCTGGGCCATCATGTTCTGAGCAAAAATCAGAATTTTACGTTCTTCTGTCGGTGGAGCGATTGTTGTTTATACATTAGCAGTGTGATGATATGATGCAGATATGAATTAAGATCGCATTCCGTAAATACTGGGCATTCCTCTCGCAGCACAGAGGACGATTGAGGGAAAATTTGCTAAACCAGACTCCATTCTTGGAGGTCTATGAGATATGAAGGCCCTACACTGCTTGTTTAAAGCTGACATCTAATCTGAGTATATTTGCCTTTTTTACCCACCTTTCCCCCTAAACTTTTTATGTTGTCATTAGCATCATTGCTTGGCCTTTGCCATAGGGGCAGTATGGATAGTGGGAGGGGCCAACAGAGTGCTGCACTTGGCTTCCTGAAAACAGAAACCTCTGGTAATGCTTACATACGATGCTGGTCCTCCATGATTCCTCCGAATCTGAAAATTAAAAGGGGCGGGGCAAAGGACAGTCAAGGTGGGGAGGGAAGGGCTCCATGATGCTGGATATCCTCCAACCAGGAAATGAGGCAGGCTCTATCTAACTTGCTGCAGTTTCTAATGCACACTATGAGAAGTTCAAAATGTGCAGTGAAATCTGAGTAAGCTATTTCAGGCATGAAGAGGAGCTGGCACAACTGTATAAGACTAAGTGAAGATTGGAGGAAGGATTTCATGAAAAGGGGGGCATTGTTGGGGGGTACTGTGATCTCTATAGGAGCTAATATATATTCGCAAGCGTGCAGCATGAAAAATCAGATGATTTATCGTAAACAATGGTCTTGATTTATTAAAGCTCTCCAAGAGGGGATAGACTGTCATAAGAGAACCTGGGTAGCCTATCTTATCCAGTCTTGAACAGCTTTAGTAAGACAGGCCCAGTGTTTTCAGGCCATAATAATTGTTCTATATGGCTTTTTGTTGTTGTTGTCACCATTGTAGGAAGTAGGCACACGTCACATCCAGCCTGCAGGAGGATAAAGCTTTCATGGTGCCACTCCCGATCTTTTTCCCCACAATCCCGTTTTTTCATACCTGGTGCTGGGCAGCCACATATCCCACCCTGTGCACCAGGGGATAAATCTATAAAAATATTGTATGTGAGGATGATCTATTCTTTCCTTTCATCCAGTTTATTGGCCATGTCACATTTTTTTTTTTTAGCAGCAAAAAATCTCTTCTCCAGATCACAGCAATTTACATTGTAGCCAGCAAGTTCATCTCTGGAATCCAAGGTCTACGATACAACAGATTTGTGATTTGTAGGTAAGTCTATTATGAACCCAGAGCAATTGTTGCTAGAGATCCTAATCTGAGCTAAAAATCACGAAAAAAAAAATATAAAGAAATAGCAAAGGTATTTCAATAGTAAAATAATCAGTAAAAATAAATTGCTAATAAATGTAAATGAATGAAATAATGAATCACAAGGGTTTTGGGAGCAGCTGCCGGTCCATAGCTGCCTCGTGTAAAATTAGCCTGACAGTTCTTATAGTGGGTGTTCATTTTCGTACGCGATATTCATTAATCTCCAGAAATATTTTGCAGTTACCTTTGCAATTAACAAATACCAGATTGTGATAAATAATTGTTAGTTTAGCATTTAATGGATTTCACTTCCAGAAAATGACCATTGAGGGCTGTTGGGTGGGGGGGAGGGTTGTCCACAGCTGTAAATTTTCTTGATTCCTCCTACAGACTGTGAACACCAGAACACATCTGGAGGGAATTCGGCTTCCAAGCAGCTGTGAGTTACACATTTCAATAACAGATTATCATTCTGCACCGTCTCTTTGTATTTTAGGGTATTAACTGATCGGGAGACATTATGGCTACAGAATAAACAGAACGACTCGCTGTTCTGCAGTGGTTGTGGGGCGTTGGATCCTAATGCTCTGCGAGTGGTTAAATATACAAAAAGAAAGGGGTAAGGGGGGCAGAACCCTGGGGAGGATTTAATTGTTGTATGTGCCCCCATTGGGGAGATATACCCCTCTCATTGGACTGGTTAGTGTTGTCACTAGAACAGAGAGGGGAAATTCAAAACTTTGGAGCTGTTCAAAAAACTGGTGAGGAGAAATCTTCCTATAGGGATCCCAGTGCTGGGGGCATCTGTCTAAGTCTGGAATTAACCTCATTTTGGGAGATTCTGTCTAACTTTTTGGGAAGCAAAGGGAAATTTCCCCAACGGACAGCAAAAAATAACCTGGCAGGAGTTTCACCTCTATGCAAAACTAAAAACAAAAAGTTTTATATAAATACCCAAAGGGGAGACATTCAGAGGTCGGTTAAAGATAAGTTTGTGGGGGGAGGAAGTTTTGGGTATATTACAAATTTTTGTTGGAATCTGCCCCTTTTCGCCCAGATTCAATTTTTGCTTTCAGAAAAAGTGTAGTGGAGTCTCCACACTGTAAAACAATGAGAAGGGTAATGCTTGGCTCTCTCTTAGTAGGAAAGTTGCCGTATCTAAATTGCTGCAAGTGTTAACTTTGTAGGATTCTGCAGCTTCTCCCTGCCCCAATCACTTTCTCAGCCAGGCTATTAACCTTCCGCTCGGCCCTGAAAATCACTGCGTGCGTCCGGATTTTGGTGCCAGCCTTGGCCCTGACGCCTCCAATAAATCTGGGCGCCCGTTAAGGATCGCTGCTGATCGGAAGTGGATTGTAATGGAGGGAAGTTCAGCACGATTAGAGGGCAGCCGCTGTGGCGGGTAATAAGGCGCTGTAGCTGTTCTGCGGCAGTTGCAAACGGATTTTTCACTGAGTGTATTATTGGCACAAAACGCAGGTTTGTAACATCTCATTTACCAGACACCCGGGGGCTCCGGCAGCTGGAATTTTACACAATGAATCTGGAAAACCTGATGTGAAAGTCTAAATACAGGAAATATAAAGATCCTGACATTTACTTTAATGAGGATTCTTAGTTTCATTGTAAATCATAACTAACAGCTGCCCCCCTGTTATTCATAACTGTCCCTTTCTTGGATTTCATGATTGTTGATCAATGTCTTATTGAATAATGAAAAACATTCACGTCACTCTTAAAGTGAACAAATCATCAGATGTTTTTTGTGTTAAAGCCGAGCTAAAGTTCCTCTTTTAGGAATCCATGATCAGGTTGGTCATTATTGCATTGAATCCAATCAGTTAGGACACTTAGATACTCATGATGTGAAACCACATGGTTGGCAGCTCCAGGGTGCACAACAAACTAATGCTGTCCTCCTGTGCAAAACACACTGCAAGTAACCACATCTGCACACTGCTGGGGTGTAAATCTCCAAGCGGGCTGTGTGGCCATGTTGCTTTTGGGAACAGAAGACAAAGTCATCAGCACTCCAAAGTACAGGCTGCTTACTTTCTCGAGGCAACATAGTCACTTTTGCTTTTTTAGAACCATACCACAATCTACTGCAACTGCAGCCATGTACAGAAAATGCTACCCAACCTTTCCCAATACTTTAACTGGAAAGGTTGGGACTGTGTTTGATCCTGCGACAGAACACTGCAGCTCACCATGGGTCTGAAATAGTCCCTTGGCCTACTTAATTGCAGATTATTGATGCTTGTGTGCAACTGAATAAAAATGTAGCAACCTCAATCAGTGTCCATAGCGGTTGACGGATACAGGTGTTGATCTGACATTAAACTGTCTGCACCTAAACATGTGAACCTTATTGCAAACTAATGTCACCTACCTAAAAAAAAAACAGTCACTTCTCAATCATTGAAAAGCTTTTATAAATTTCAGCAATAAAGAGCACGAGGTAGCAACTAGAAGAAGGTGCAACCATGCTGTAATTGTCTGTATGAACACACCATATACCTTACCTTCCTGCATGCCCATCCTCCCCAGGAATTTTTGGGAACCTTAATATAATTTGGCAATAAAGCATTCCTTTTATGTAGCCCTCTAAATTTAGAATGCTTTTCATTCAGCTGTAGAATTAAATTGCCAGGAGACTTCCGCTTCTGTGAATATGGGTGTTACTTGTTTGCAGAAAAACCAGTATCGTCTGTTAGCCCGGTGTCTGACACAGGCTGAGAACAAACACAAATTTCTGTCTATGAGACTGTTTGTACAAAGGCTTAAAAGCTTCTTTTTTATTAAGCGGCTTGTCCCGTGTGGTTTTGTGAGAGGCGCTCTGAGCTCTCCAAACCACAAAGACCAATATTTCAGAGGCCTTTAAATCTGACTTCTGTTCAGCGTGGAAAGTTTCCAAACCTCACTAGTTTTGGTTGTCTCAAGGACAAGCTCACCATCGAACAACCAGAGGTCTCTTCTTCAAAGTGGTGCAGACTTTCGTCATTTTCTCTGACCTTTTCAGGATCCAAAAATATGATTGTCATGTAAGCAAGGGGTCTCTGACCCTGGATGTTCAAAATGGGCACTGGGAAAAATGTTCAAATCCCTGTAGACGTGCTTCTTTATTCTTAAAGGGAACCTGTGCCACACATGGTTTGCCCAACTGTTGCTTGACTTTTTCTCCAACTTCCCTCCATTACTGGCCTATCCATATTGCCACCAATTGTGTTTTTAGGTATGGTGGACCATGTGCTTCTCCCTTACATAGTCCTTAAATTTATGGACTATGAACCGCGCATGCGTGGGAAGCCGCGTGTCACCCAAAGGGGAAGAAACTTCCCCCACTCTCCCATCGCAGGCTCAGACCAGTGGAGTGGGTGGGTTGTGTCCAGAGACACAACCCCACCACCGCCCTGAGCCTGCAATGCATACAGGAGACATGGTCCGCGGCTCTGGCTGGTGCGCCCCCCCCCAAGCAGGGTCGTTCTCCTGAGCCCACTGGGGGTTGCACCAGCCAAAGCCGTGGACCACAGGTTGGGGACCGCTGCTCTATAAAAGTGTCCTTGCTTTGCTGCCTAAGCATCCATTGTTGTCATATGAGGGTAAAAGCCTACACTGCAATGAGGTTCCTATCCCAACTTTTCACTACTGGGTGCTTCCTTTCTTTGCTGCCAACAGCCAACCAAAGGGTTATAAAGCAAAAGGGATGGGCAAAAGTACCTCAGCAAAAATCTGCTTGAGAAAAGGGAGAAAATTTCCCAATTCTTCTCTACTCCAACGATATTACTCCCACTTGAGGCGTTTCACAGTTGACAACACTGTTTTTTCAGATTGACTGGCAGAATAATGTGGGTTGTCGGGGGAACAGCTGCAGCCGTCATAGAGTGCATTCTCGGTCCACCACAGAAAGCCCTCTTCCGGTTGGGACTTACAGCCATAGCAACGTCTTCAACCTCACTACGGTATTTGGCTGCACCAATGAGTCCCCACCTTTTTATTGGGTGAGACAGTCATAGAAAAACAAGAGTATTTTAATTTTATTTGTAATTATTCAGTGTTGTCAGAAATAACCAAAGTGTTATTATCTCCTGTCCTCTGGAAAAAGCAGTGCTGCCAACTAAGAAACACGTTGAGTGGGAGTAATATTGTTGGAGTAGAGAAGAATTGGGAAATGTTCCCCTTTATGGAAATAAAATGAATAAATCACTATTGTTATACTGACCCATTGAGATACAAACTGTGTTGTATGTTTTATTTTTTAAAGCGTGTATTGTAACTTTTTCGGTAAAATCCTTTTTCTCAAATAGATTTTTAATTATTAAAGATTAGAGTTAATTGTGTTTTTTTTTGTGTTGAAAAAGAATATTGGAATGTGTTGTATTTAACCACCTTCATAGGAACAACAACTTGTTTGCTAAATTTTAAATGAACCACAATATCAAAAGTCGTATTGATCAATGAAAAGCTGGTGAATGAACCAGACTGTACCAAATTGCCTTCCCTGGTTCCTATTTTCCCCCACGCTAATGAAATGATTAAATGCAACATTTTTGTTTCAATTAAAAACATTTTTTTTTAATCCCAGTGATCAAATAACTGGGTCTCTGTGTTTCTCTGTGCAAGTTACAAGTTATAGGTGGCAAAGGGAGCTAACAGGATTCTGTGCATAGCTTACTGAAAACAAGAAGCTTTGGTAATATCCACAGGTGATGCTTGGCCTCCATTATGGAATGGAATCTAATCCAATGATTGAACAGGGTAAGCCAGGGACAGTCAGGCTGGGTAAGCAGGGGCCGGATAATGCTGCACGACCTCCACACAGAAAATGAGGGATCTAACTTGCTTCAGCTTCTAACGTACATGGTGAAAAGCTCACAGTGTTCAGTGAATTCAGAGTAAGCAATTTTAGTCCAGGAGAGGATCCATTCAGCCATACAAAAATGAAGATAAAGGTGAATTTTAACTTTAATTATAGCTCCAAATTTTGCTGGAAGAGAAATGTACTTTTTGTTGGATTGGTTGAATAATGATGTCTGTCTGCCTGGCACAAGGTAAAAAGGTGACTCGTTTCTGGGTTTGTACTTTTACCCATTATTGCTTTCTGTTCTCCAAATCACAATCTGCTGCCGTGCTGTGCAGATAAGCAGAGACCACTATAAGGCCGCCGGGGAGCCGTCACAAGTGCAGTCACTATTAGTTCCTTAAGTCCTTCTTTCTTCCTTTCAACCAAAGAAGCCAGAAATTTCCTTCCATTTTCTTTTTGTGATCGGATGCTTAACTGCCCACCGACTTTCAGAACAATTTATGGAAATTAGGTTGTCAACAGATTTTACATTTCTTTCCTTAAATAAAAGAGCACATTTGCAATTATAACATTTAATGCTTTTTTCATGCAGCCCTTTCGGAAGCTGCATGGAGATCATAAAGGGTCAATTTTCCCAATGAAGTCATTTTCAGACCCTCGGAAAGAGCTGGCGACCCCTTTGGATGTGCAGGTTCCTAAACCAGGCCATGGGCTGCAAGGACAATATGGAGGTATTGATTTGACATTGACAGAATGAGCTGGAGAAGATAAACTATCATGGGAGAACCTGGGTGATCCATCAAACCTAGAAAAAAAATCTGGTCCAGGATTAAAAACATTTTCTAAAATTATTTTTAAGAAATACATTCCAGGTTTGCTTGATCATCCTGATTCTTCCATAATAATCTAGTTTTTGAGAGCTTTGATAAATCACCCCTAATGGTAAGGGGAGGAGAAATCTGGAATAATGTGCATTTGGGGTCCCCAATTCATATTTCATGTCATTTACACATTGTTTTTATATTGTTTTTTTTTACATTGTTTTTGTTTTCTATTAGGATAAATTTGATATATATATATATAAAGTATTTATATATATTTATGAATATATTTTTATTGTTTTATATTAGGAATTATGTATTATTTTTTATTTTAATACATTGTTTTATTAAACACTTATGATTTAGGCTATGTACACATGTCAGATGATTCTTGTCCGATTATCATTTCAGGGCTAGTATTGGACAAGAATCTGACTTATGTACATCGGTCATTTTCTTGGCTCATGGAGCACTGCTAATCATTAATCAGCAGATTGTGGTCAGGAATAAGCTGGACTGTGATATTCCATTAAAAATATTACAGAGGGGATGAGGGGGCAGAATGGCTTCTAATTCATATTGATACATTTGGAGCAAGCCACAATAATTGTATACACAATGTTTCTAATGGAGTCACATAAAGAACCAATAAACAAATACAGGAATTGGCACAGAGTATGCGGAACTAATTATAAGTTCTGAAGAATGATCTTATGCGGGGAGGGATGGAGGAACATCACCACCTGTGCTAACAATGGCAACAAAGAGCAAACCAGCACAGGAAGATCAAAAACTCGAAATTCCATTTTTTCTGGAGGGTTGGTACTAAGCACAAACAGAAGCACACGTAGCCGGAATAATAAAGGTGTAGCTGTCATTAAAAAAAAAAAAAAACATACGGGAGAGGCTGTGCGAGGAATGTGGAACAACAAGGAGTAATTAGTGGCTAGTGGCAGCGGTAGAGCTGCTGAACTCCATAATGAAACCCGGAGATGGCTGGTGGGGGTAACTAGATGTGGTGCACATTGTGGTGGTGATGGGGAATGGGAATATGACATAACCTGTGGTGGGAGGGGAGAATGACTGAGTATATGGCACACCTAGAATAGATCTGGTCCAAAATTGAAAACATTTGACAACTAATAGCAAATTATTTTTAGGAAATCTGTACCAGGTTTACTGGATCACCCAGATTTACCCATATTTGTCTACCCTCCCCACCTTTGTAGAGCTTTCATTATTCAGACCCATTGGGCTTGATTTATTAAAGCTCTACAAGGCTGAACAGGATACACTTTCATCAGTGAAGATGGGTGATCCAGCAAACCTGGAATGGATTTTGTGACACATGGAGAGACAGGGCCACTAGGGGGTGCTATGGCTTGCACGAAGGTGGTGTGAGCCAAGGCGCAGAGTCTAAGCAGTAACCAGGTCTTCTCCAGAGCCTCTGATGGTGGGGATGTTGCGCCGCTGGTTAGTGTCAGGTTGTGGTCCTTGGGCACACCAAGGTGGGCAATATGAAGCACAGCACCAAATCACAAAGCAGAAGGATAGTTAAGGAAGGCCAGGGGCGAGGTCAGGTCTCACGCCAGGGGTCAACTACCAGGGATCCAGGAGACAGACACCAGTGACACAGGGGCCACTGCAAGCACAGGGAACACAGGAGACACTGGAAGCAACAGGAGGCACAGGAGACTCAGGGATATCCACAGACAGGAACACTGGAACAGCACAGGGAAGTTGGATGGAACCCAACAGACTGGACAACAAAGGGTTAACGCAGGAGCTGGACACTGGAAACACTGAATCAAGCACCAGGTGAATAGGAATTAGCTCATCAGAACTAGGGGCTCGGCACAATGGAGACACGTTGCATGAACACAGAGTGCAATGTGTGAGCTAGCTAAATAGCCAGGGCTGGTGAAGAGGCTATTTTCTGATTGGCCAGCAAATTGGATGGAATTGATAAAGCTTGGAAACAGAGGCATGCCCATGCGCAGGAGAGAGGCGTCTGCGCTTTAGTTAGGACGAGGTAAGTGTGACAGATTTCTTTAAAGTCATTTGCTGTTTCTTAGCAATGTTTTCAATCCTGGACCAGATCCATTCCAGGTTTGCTGGATCACCCAGCTTCAGTGATGAAAGTTTATCTTCTCCAGTCTTGGAGAACTTTAATAAATCAGACCTAATGTGTCAGCGTAAAGTGCCAGTTTCAGGTCTGTGTTTATATCATGATTTTTTTTTTATTTTGTTGCCATTTTGCTTCTAGTTTTCTCATTGGTAAATGAATAAACTATTTTTAGGACTTCAAAATACTCCCAGCGTTGTGCTGAATGTATCATATCGTAATTAAATTAACATCTGTAAAACCAACACTTCCCTTCTGGATTCACAGATTGGCTTTTTTGTGCCCGTTGTAATCTTTTCTATAAATCAGAAGTGTATTAAAGTGTCATTGAAGTCAAAAACAAATACAAAAATCAAATTTATTTTATAGCTTAGTGATCACTTTCTTCCTCCTGTTTTGTGTATCAGTACCCTTTGCGGAGAGCTGCTTATCCTTAATCCCTGTGGCTACAATTCATGCTCTGTATCTCTTTTTGTGGCCACCCCGTTGTGCTGTAGTAAGCAGGGACTACAGGTGTGATCACACCCATCCATGTTACACAGTGCAAGGAATTTGCAGTCACTCTGCTGCCCTCTGGTGTTCAACCAGAGATAGTGACAACCTCCAGCACCCTCTACGCAGACTGGTGACATAAGGCAGCACTCTTCATAACAAAAACAAATTATATTATTCATATCTTTGTGTGTTTGTTGCTCTTTGAGTGAGCTCTGTGACTTTAGATCTCTTTTAATAGGCTTCCATTGCCAATTACAAACGGCTGTCCATTCAACATGGAATATTTAAATAATAAAAGAAAAAAAATGTAATGGAACTCTATAAAAAATTAACCAGATAATAGCCTATCAAAAGGTAAAATAACTAAACCAATGTTGCTCCAATCATCAATTCATGGATGTTTTGCAGTACTTCTTTCTGCCGCTAGATGTCTTCAGTTCTGTGGTCAGCATCATTCAACTCACTTCTTTTGAGCTCAGGTCATTCTGTGATTGGACAATGAAAAGTAAAGCAGCACAGTACGCTCCTATCAGCATTTTCCTTCTCAGCACATGAACTGCTTCCTTGTTTTGTTTCCTTTATGTGCAGCTGTACATGGACTGCAAGACGCTGATACCGCCTTAGACTCATCTCCTTCCATTGCTTGCCTTTAAAATGTAATGACATATTACCAATTACAGAACTGCATTATTTATATCTGCCAAATGTTCACCTTTACCTTCCAAAAATTAAATATGAGACAGCAGTCACATAAAACTTAAAAGTCACTGTAAAGATCACTGTACAGCAATTATTTGGAGGGAAATCTGGCGGTGAATGTTCTGTCCCTCATATTATGATTGAGGTTAAAATGCCTTAAATCCGCCTAATTAACGCTCCGCACATTTCACCATCCCACCTCCACCTTTCTCCGCCGCTGCTAAAAATACACAAAAGAGATGTGACGTCAGCCATGGCTTTCAGGCGGTGATGAGCCCCCCGGGGGAAGCTGAATCGGAGCGCTGTCTTTTCACTGAGGCGAGGTTACGGCATATTTAATCTGTGGGCGCTCAGCAGGTGGGAATTTAAAGGACGACTCTGCAGGACCCTTTATAGCTCCAGGGGTAATAATTTAAAGATTATAGGTATCCAGATTGCCATGGGGAGGGGGGGAGACACCTCTAGGAATACCTGGTGGATCCCAAGATATTTAATCATGACCAGCGGCTGATGCAGCCAACAATGGGCCCTGTGCAGAACTGACTTGGGGCCCCTACGCAGAACCCTGATGATCTTTTTGGCTATCTGTAAGGGTGACAGTCTTCCCACTGACCAGTAATGTAAGAGGAATTCTTCCCACTGACCACCACACTAATGTACTGTGAGCTGTAGTTATAGGAGTTATAGCAGGGGTTTCCCTAAAACCCATAAAATATTTCAGCCCCCCCCCATGTTCCGAAAGACTGAAATACAGTCACAGTATCAGCTCCACTTTGTATTATAAAAAAGATGTCCCTGAGCTCAACCAGTGACTTTACCTAGGCTTAAATGATGTAATCAGTCTGCTGCAGGCAACAGGAAACATTTCCTTGGTCTCCTTTCTCCCAGTGATCAGACTGCAACATTGTAACAATGCAGCAACTATGAATAGATAATGCGTTATGAGTGGGCATGCTAGAATTTGCAGTTCACCAGAAGTAGGTGGGTCACTGTACTAAAGGATTTTGGTTGCTGACACCTGTAAACTCCCTTGGAATTCTAAAGCCTTTGTTATTTTTGCTCCTGCATCTTTTGCTGCTGATCTCTTGCTGCTGATCTCTTGCAGCCCTTTTTGTCCATCCATCCCGCTGCTCTCTCCAGCTCTGGCTGCACATCATTGCTCCGGACCGGCTTCCCATTGGTGACAACTTTGGACCAGGCCTGACCTGAGCAATGTTCAGAATCCCAGGGGAGCTGCTGAATTTTGAAGCCTGAAAACAATTTGTGAATTTACATGAACATATTGAACTTGATGTGAGATTTCAGTAATTGGGTTTACAGAATGATGAAAGTTGCTGAATGAGGCGAGGAGCAGCGAGGGCGCTTTCTACAGTCTGGAGAGTCATCTGCCAGCTGATCTGTTGTCTTGGCACTGAGGTGAGGGCACAGGGGGTGGATACGCTGTCTGCTCTCCAAAATGAATCCACAGACAGTGGCCTGGGCACGTTATCCTGCGGATATGAGGTTGGTGAGATGATTTTGTGTTATTTGTTCTCCTGGGACTAATGAACCGCCAAGGTTATATTGCTGGACCACTGTTATGGGAGGGGGGGTGTCTCCACTATTCCCCATTCACCATGTCACTGCACAACAACAAAAATGAGTGTTTGTGTGCGTCCCTGCGGCTAAACATTCTAATTTGTTATATTGCACCAGGAATTAGAGATGGAGGAGATATCAAGCTTGCAGCAAACAAAGCTCATTAGAGGAGTAGATTAACCAAATCTTCAAACAATATTTTATAGCTGAGTGTATTAGAATGTATTTGTTACCAGGGATTGTATATTGACAATGAAAGCCAGTGTTAATGTTACAGATTATCAGGATTGCCTGGTTTTTGGTGGCTACATCCAAGTGCCATGGATCCAAGGAGCCTGAATTGTAGCCACCGCATTGCTCTCAAAAGAGAACTACAGGTATGATGTGCCAACTACAGCCTTTCCCTTCCCTTCACAGCAGTTCTAAGAGGAAAGCTTGAATGTGAGCATGCAATACATCATGGCACATGTGGGCTTTTAAATAAGTGGCCCCATGCACCATGCAGCAAGGAAAACACAACAAAATATGGATTTTAATGCATATTCCCTGATTAATACCAGTTGCCTCATGCTCACTAGCAGCCAAGGAATCACTGTACAATTTTGCATTTCAATTTGGCCCCCTGGAAGCACAATGGTATCATTAGGCTCAAAGGTTTCCTGCCAAATCATTGGTGAACATGCAAAACACTGATGAAAAGATCCGGGGTACGGAAAAGGATTCCTTAAAGGGTAAAAGAGCTTTCCCTGCACTGTAAACCGGCCGGTGGAATGAATTACCTCTTCCTTTAACCTTGAAACCTACAACTACGTGGAGGAGAATCTCTCTTCTTCTTGTTTGGAAGGATGCCACAGCTTACAAGGTCCACTGGAATCTCCTTTCCACCCTTACAAATACGTTCCTATGAAAGCTTTGTGGAAATTATTGGAATAATGTTAGTTACACATCTCATTATCCACTGAGAAGAGGCTGAGAGGGCAAAATGCATCAGAGTTTGAGATTCCTGCCCCAGATGAAAAAACCCACCATACACGAAGGTTGTTCTTGTAGTAATTTAAACCTTGTATAGTATTTATCATTCTGAATAATCTTCACCATTTCTTTTTTCCTGAACCACCTTCTAAATAGGAGTTTTAAACAACTGTTTCTTTGAGATTTTGGGAGGGATAGATTTGTATTGTCGCCTGCTTCCCATTTGGGAAGATTTACCCTCTCTGTTCTTCTGGCCATTGTCCTTCGAATGGCATCCAAAATCTGCCCCTACCTGTCCCCAGGGACCACCAAACTTCTTGTACACGCTCTTATCATGGACTACTATAACAATCTCCTCTCTGGTATTCCACTAATCCGACTCTCTCCTCTACAATCTATTATGAATGCTGCATCCAGACTCATCCATCCTTCCCACCTATCTACCCGATACACAGCCTTCCCACCACTCCTCTTCTGCTGCATCTCTTTGTAGTTCTCTTCATTGGCTTCCATTTCACCTTAAAATCAAATTCAAGCTCCTGTGCTTTGCCTTCAAATCCCTCGACAGTTCTTGTCCCACTCACCTTTTGACCTGATAGAATAATACTCCCCTAGCCACTCTTTTCGCTCCTCCAATGACCTACTACTGACTTCCTCACTTATAACCTCATCACACGCATGGCTCCAAGACTTTTCTAGAACTGCCCGACTCTCTGGAATGGTCTTCCTCGTCCTTTTCGGCTTGCACATTAATAGGAGCACTAAAACCCCATTGAGTCATCTAACACTGCAGATATTCCGAAGGAGAAATGATTTTCAGCCACCATCAGACCCAATTGCATTTCTCTCTCTGCAGAGTCTCTGGTCTGAGATATCTCCCACTCACTTTATCTATCTTTATATTTTCCACTTGTTTCTTTCTGCGTCATGCCAGGGAGCAGGGATGAGGCCAGTTGGTTTTAAAGCCCCCTGACTCACCCGTCTATTGTCATTATTGTGATAGATGGAACGCCCGCTACAGGTGGGATTACCCACAATGGCATTAATCTTGTCACATCAATAAACCACAAAGTGTTGCATAAAGCTATTGAAGAACAATAATCCAGAGAGGGATAAAAGTCTATTATTGCAGCCTTTGTGACATCACAAGCCCCCCCCCTTTGGAAAAAAATGATTTTCCACTAGTTGTATCTATATAGGACTGTGACAAGATCAACACAGCCTGGAAACTTTGTATCAGTTCTGCTTGAGATCATAATAAAAGTTTAAAAAAAAGAGATGGATGCTTATCAAGTTCAACCCCCCGCAGCTGCTTTGGTTTTGGTTCAGACAAAACTTGAAAACCCAAAGGCAATTGGATCAGCTGGCTGGAACAAAACTCCAATGTTATATTAGACGTTGTATAAAAAAATACAAATGTGATTAGTTATTGCAACATTGAGCCCTATAAAGTGATCGCAGCAAGCTTGAATTGCTGTCAGGGGTTTGTATCTCCAGAACAGAAGTGTGTAAGGATGTGCAGGTTTTTCAAACACTGACAATGTATAGAGTTCAGCAGGTTAACTATTATTCTTTTATTTCTAACATTGCACTTTATCATATAGGAAGAATAACTTAATATGCCATGGGGCTGCTACTCCCTTTTTTGATGGACACACAAATAATGGCGAGGGAGGTTACAGAAAATAGCCCAATTCCTACCTATCTTTGCCGAATATCTAGAATCCCCCACCCAGCCCCTTTGTGGGAAACAGGACATCTATTCTGGGTTCTATTTAAAGCCCGGCATGTTCCAATTTTTAATCCACCTTGGCTTCAAGCCGCACACTCACCTTATCAGCCAATTATTATCATTTCCTATTCAGTTTCAGTTGTATTGTTTTACTTATCTCTGATTTATTTACTCACCTCTGATATTGTTAGGGGGGAAGTTGTAAAACCTTTATAATCGGAAGTTGTGTCTGATATCCTGTTGAAGGGGAGGGCAACATATGGCCCCCCTTCTTCAGATCACATTTGGGCCACCACGTACTAGAACAGTAATTCTTCTCCCTGGATAAAATAAATATTTATTTCCCATTGTCCAGTAGTTTATAAGAGTAAAGTGAGCGTGCACTATATTTAACTTTTACCTTTGTCCTTCCTTTTCCATTTTTGGCAAGGAATTGGAAGAATTCAACTTGCCAATAAACGTGTGGATGTATATCATTATATGGCTAAATGGAGTAGAATTGGCACTTTTAATAATGAGCTTACTCTGCGTCACATGACTCATTAGCTTCTATACTGTCCCAGTACACTGGCACCGGCCCAGTCTGTGTGCAGCAATCCCAATCTCAGTCCACCTGACTCTGTGTATCCTATAGGCTGTAAAAAACACATTTAAAAAATAAAATCATAGGAGTGAGGGGAATGTCTAAAGTAGGGTCATATGAGAGGGAAAACTGGAGCATTCATAGATGGGTGGCAACACTGCAAGGAAAAATCAACCTGCATAATGTTGCCACTAAGATGTGGGAAGTTTAAACTATGGAACTTGTTTTCTATATATATTGATTTAAAGGAAAAAAATTACACACACAAAAAAATTAGATTCTTTAATTAAAAAAAATACATTTTGGTCTCTATCCATAAAAAGAATCCCCCTGTCAATTTTTCTGAAATTCACTGATGGATGGTTGTATCTCTATAGCTGCCATCTAGTGGCCAATTTAAAAAATGCATCACACAAAATTGCTGTCATAATTGGAAATGTCACCTGTGCAAGCAAAAATTGTGAAGGAATTCAGAGCAAAATGACAGAGGAATCATTTATAAATAGAGCCCTTTGAGTTAACTGACACTTTGGGGTCTTTTTTTTATAGATGCTTGCACTTAAGATGCAACCCAAAATTTTCATTTTTTTTACATTGGTTTCGATAGGACGGAAAACAAAACAAAAAAAACAAATCATAGGTAAAATTTGAATTCTGTGTTTTCTAATTTTAGTAAATGTTTAAAATTGTGTGAATTTTGGATAAAAGTTAGGGAAATCTGGCACGAAAACATTTATAAAATAGCTCCCTTTAAAAAGATGCAAAAGTGATTTTTGCATCCAGCTTTTTTTTAAAGATAAGCCAACATTTTTGTTATTTATGTGCAGAGGTTTGGTAAGATGAAAGTGTATCTAAAGCCTGTAACATATTGCAGCTTACACGTCCTTAGATGTGGTGGCTGCATTAGTTTTCTCTCCACCACCAGAATAGTTTTGGCTTATAATACACTTTCATGTTCTAAGTCTTTAAATTTCACAGAGATTTTTCTTCTTTTTCTTGGAATTGTGACTTTTTAGTCTATTTGTTTTATTGATTATCTTGGTCAGGGGTTTTATGCTTTCCATGTGTGTTCTGTGTCCACCACATTCCATTTCTTTCTTTATTTGTGCGCCTCTGTATATGATTAGCTTCATTGTTATTAATTATGCGGTTGCACATTTATATGCAGGAATCGTGCACTGGACGGTTCTCTTCTATTTAGCGCTGTGCCTGAATTCCCTGCTGGCACTTTGGAGATTAAAAGAAAGAAAAAAAAAATAGGTGAAATTCCATTGGCGGAAACGCACTGCCACCTACAGGGCGCGACAAAGGGAGCTTGGTTTTAGAGTGTCATTGTCTGAAGGATAAATAGAATTGTGCGCAGTGCATGAAACCGTAGCAGCCAATCAAATTTCAATTTCCAATGAACAGAATATTTCAGCTGCTGTGGATTTGGTGGTTTTTATGTTCGCTGTATTGAGGTCTGAATAATTTTATAGGAAATGTGCAGCAGTCAGTCAAGCAGGTGGAACCCTGACCGCCATACCTACTTCAGTTTTCTTCCCAGAATTTTTTTAAGCTGGGTGGGAAGACATTGTAGGTGGCAGCCCCTATATAGTGACCAAACTTTTCAGTAACCACCCAAAAACAGCTGATGAGAAAAAATTGTAGGTGGGTGGCAGTCATTGTATTGTGACACATTTTTCAGTAACCACCCAAAAACAGCTAGGTGGTGCACCCAGCTAAAGGGGTCTGGGGAGAAAACACTGGAACTGTAAGTGAGCCTGTAGTTTACTCATGGAGGACAAAGCACCAGGTTCCTTTGCATCTTTGAAGCTAGAAAGACTGACCGACCCTTTGCTCTCCTGCAGATCTTGTTTTGGCTCCAAGGACTCTCTTCCTATCCAAACATGAGAGTATAAGGTCCTGGCAATGGGATGCTCAAGAACCCTATGCTGCACTGTGGGAGGACCTTATGCTCTCCATATCCCAATGTATTGGGTTCTTAATGTGGAACCAATGACCCATTTTGCAAATTTGCGATTTAAGCAGGTGGGTATTGCAGAAAGAAAGAGGCGATGTCCCTTCTGCAAAAACTGTTATTACCTGCCCATATCACTGCCAAGCTGGCTGTGCTGCACATAGTATTGCTTGCTAGAGAAGCTTCAATCCTGTCTTCCCATTGTGCATGCCCGCAATGAATGAACGGGAGCTATGTCATCTCGGCATGGCAAATCAATACAGCCAAAGAGCATCTTCAGATGGAATAGAAGGAAGATGGAGGCGCTCTGCAATGGAACAAGGATAGGTGAGTATTCATGGTTTTAGTTCCACTTTAACACCACCAGTGGATAATTGGACTATCAGGAAGCAAAACATGAGGTGAACATATGCAGCAGGGGTATTTTTGTGATCCTGTTGCTTTGGCATGCATGGTCCATCGCAAAGAAGAACCCAGCCAATGGCTGTTTACACATAATTTATTGCTTTTTGAAATAGAGACCACAAGATTATCATGAGACCGCCCGTGCCACGCATTTCCTGCATATTATAAGATAAGAAATGTGAATTCATTCCATGTACAAACTTGCATTGTCCAGCTTCCATTGTTCAGGTTAAAATCCACCTTGCGGTTTTCATGTTGGCTCCTTCGCTGTCTGTACATGACGCACATAAATCCTCCTTCAAACAGACCACAAACCAATCTGCCTGCAGATCTTTTATCGCTGTTAATTAATACCACTTAATCATTTGCGCAAATATAAAGCCTCGGAGATACACAAAAACTGCAAATATTCTGTGATTTGTACTTTTTTATCTTCCCCTGGAGAATTGGATTTCTAGGACTAGTCCCTGCACATAGCTGACCTTGGAATTGCGCCCTTGTGCAGTGCTTATTATGGTTAAGGCTACTTACCAATATATATAATTACCAATATATTGAGTTTGTAGCCACTGAGAGTAAAGCATGGCTGAAGCTGAAAAGATATCCAAGAATTGTCCGACTGACTCAGCTTTGGCCACAGACAGGTGCGCATGGCTCAATTTTGGCTATGCAAGCTGAAGGACTTGCTTTTCTGCCATTAAAATCCAAATGTCTCGCCATTATTGAAATGTAATACCATTAAATAACATTGGAAAACCAAAAGGCCCATTGTCACCTGGCAGGATCACCAGGTAAAACAAATGGCAGCCACTATATCCAAGGATTGTTAAGCTGCAATATAATAAATTTTATTCCGGGGCTTATAAATGATATGATATTTCTGAAAAGTTATGATTTATTTAACAATGAGCCTTGTTGTATGGCCTCCTATACCACAACCAAACTAATTACCATTGTCTGTTCTTTGCAGCTTCGTTGTTCATTATCGCCATGCTCCTGGGAAGCCTGAACAGCTGCTGCAACCCCTGGATCTACATGCTGTTCACCGGACACCTTTTCCATGACCTCCTGCAGCGTTTCCTCTGCTGCTCAGCACGGTACCTGAAGTCCAAGCAGCAAGGTAGCGACCTGAGTGCCAGCAGGAAGAGCAATTCCTCAACATTTGTCTTGAGTCGTAAAAGTTCCAGCCAAAAGAGCATCACCCAGCCATCAACAGCATGACTCCCCACTTTGTAGAGGTTTTTCAAGAGGGCTACTGGTGCCAAACAAACAGGGGGACATTTGGAGGAGATTTGGGAACACTGTGGATGATCTTCCTTGCTGTGGAATTGGTGATGAGAAAGAGAGACAGAATACCAAACCAGTAGAATCATAGGACAAGTGCACCTTCTGGATAAACATTACATGTGACTGTTATGTGGTGTCTTATAAATGTTTGAAGCAATGCCAGCAAATTACAATATAAAATATAATTTATCTTTTTATGCCAGGAGGTCCCTGATATCCCAGGTAGAAACCACAAGGAAGCCATGAGAACATGAGGAGAAGAGACAAGGCTTTCTGTATTTCCAGGTGTTCCAAAAAAACATAATTTTGCTTAATAAATACCAATGTATAGATAATAGCTGCTGGGTGCACCTGCTATCCAAGGGCGGTTCCAGGTTTAGGGATCTGGAGGTTTTTCAGGACCTTAATAAGTTGGTGATAGAATGTGGTACATCAAGTTTCATTTTGCAGAATGTTCAGTTCCTTACCATAGGTGCAGGTTGTAGGAAAGTAGACTTTCAGCTTGAAGTTTGGATATCCATAAAAATGCCACCTGTGTTGATCAGCCACATGGCAGGACCATTGGAGTGACATTCTGGCACAGTTCTCAGGGGACAGATGGGGAAAGAGCAAAGGATATACATGCAATCTAGCTTGAATAGCAATGGATGAAAGGTATTTTTAAAATGCAGTTATTCATTCAAGTACAAAACAGGAACCTAATTTTTGGGGAGATCTTGTATTTCAGTCAGCAGTGACATCAAATGTTTCTAAAAAATGAATGGGTTTCATAAAGTAGTCCTGCCACAGATTCCTGGTGATTTGCAACATGATAGCTTTAGTCATGTCCTTGGTCTCTAGTGGGTTTTAAGATCTCATTCAAGTAACTGTTTTCTAGTGATGTGACTCTGATTGGGCTGATCTGTGTCACTGTTTTGCTAGAAGCATGTAGCAGATTGGCATTGGCGGTATTGCTTTTTTTGGGGTATTGAAATAATTTAGCCTTTGTCATGTCACTGGTCCCTAAGGAACTGACGAGATGACTTAGGCTTTGCTATTTCTTCCTGTAAACTGTGGTCTTACTGCTATGGTTATTCCTTGTAAATGGACTCAATACAACCTCATCATTGACTTTATCCAAGTGCATTGACCATAAAAAGTCTGCCTTTGATGGGTCATAGTGTAAGCTGCCTACTGAACGAATGGTGATTTCTAAACACAAATATTATGAGATAAACATTCCTTGGAATTTGCATTGGAAATGTACAATTTTATCAAATGATCCGTTCTCCTTCCCTGTTTTCTGCCTGGTATGCCTTTATATACGTTTCCAGTATAGCTCCATTTTGCTTTCCATATACAGTCCTCACATCGGCAGTTTTCTTTCACCTGCTTTGTAAATTATTGCAATAGTTATGATAGAAATTCTATGCCACCGACAGCACTGAATGACATGGCCCAGGAACGAAGCTCCTACATGGGCCGTCTGGTCTGGGCTTTGTGGCCACTGCAAGAAAGTAAGGAAGGTTGCAGAGATTTATAGCTCCTTAGGGGTCTAAAGCAGTGAATCTGACTTTCACCAAACAGAGAACCAAGCACCATGCGTTGAACCTTCCAGGTCCTTGTGTTTTCAATAGCAATTATTTTTTCTCTACTAGAGAATGGAGAATGTCAGGTAATTATAAATGAACCAAAGTTTGCCTGGCAAACCAAAGTTTTAGATTTGTGTAGTGGAAGCCCATGGGGTTGGCACGGCAGTTATGCACTTTAAAGAATCAGGATGAATGCTTTATAGATTGATAGGGTTGGATGTAAATCTGCTGAGGCGAGAGATCTGGCACTGACAATGGAATCATTGAGTGCATTGATGGTGACAAGGATGGTTTCATTTTCTTGACAATAAGATGGTAAATTTTGGGTTGAAATGACCAACAGGTTGGAAAATGTCTTCGGTGATCACAAGAATTGGGTCTGATCTCTCCTATATGGGGCCTCTGACTGTTTCCATTCCACTTGAGGTATTCCCAGTTATTCTGTTGCATTTGTCATCATATTCAATTAATTAAAGACCCCCAGAAAGGGAGCAAATGGTGGCATGATTGGGGTATGGGGGGGGAGGGGCCTGCGTGCCTTACACAGAGACACAGGCACACGCTGGGGGGGGGGGGGGTTCCGGGATCTCCATGGGAGGTAATATATACTTAAAACCACTTACCCTGAGGAAATATATCTGATTCTAGCTTTACCTAATGGATTCATGGCTGGGCTCAGGTCACCTTAATGGATTTATAGCCGGAGGTAGAGTTTAGCTTTAGCCGTTATTGTTGCACATAAATTATAAGGGCCATTAAATCCTGACCTGCACATTGTAAGAATTTATTAAAATTTATACATGAATACGCAAACATCTCGAATTCTTATCAAAA
Source organism: Pyxicephalus adspersus (assembly GCF_032062135.1). Lineage (NCBI taxonomy): Eukaryota > Metazoa > Chordata > Amphibia > Anura > Pyxicephalidae > Pyxicephalus > Pyxicephalus adspersus. The sequence goes on along the minus strand of NC_092865.1, from coordinate 47,782,823 downwards.
CTGAACCAATGCCAAAATAAGCAGAATGGCCGGTGGTGACAGTTCCCAACACGCAACTGATGTCTGGTCCACTAAGGACATCAAACAATATTGCCATCTGTCACTTAGCCTAACATGACAGCCAACATATGACCAGATGCCTTGCCAAGTTACATAAATGTCAGACATCCCATTTCCTGTGCAGACGTGGGAACCCACGGAGATATCTGTGAATATATTAATGTTAGGTTTGCATTAAATAATGAAAATGTATATTTAACAGTCCTATGAAACTTAAAATCTACAAAACTGATATGAACTTTATATGGACCAAGATTAGTGGGTATTGGACCAATTACCTTATTGGAGCTTTTTGGGCATTATTATAGGATTGGCCCTCCTGCAGATAAAATAGCCTCCCTTTTTCTAGATTTTAGAGTTTTGGATGAAATCTGTACTGATTAGCCAATGCCAGAGCATTGTGAGGTCAGGCACTGATGTTGGGTGAGCATATTTATACCTATGTTCTACTTCCCAATAGTTTAGTAGGGTCGAGGTCAGGGTGCTGCAGGACACAAGTGGGCAAACCATGACTTTATAGAGCTGGTTTTGTGCTCTTGAGCTCAAAAATGTGGAGGGACTTCTACATATTTTTGGCCATAAAATGTATTTTAGTGTTTGGTGGATGATGGAAAGATGCCCCATGTTGATCTCTTCTATTCGAGGGATCGCTGGGCTAAGTTCTCAGGTTTGGGCACCTAGTGTGTCATTTTAAGGGGCTCCTAAAATCCTACAAGTCTGTACATCCACTGTGCCCATTAGGAGTGATTTAAAAAATCCCTGCACTGGGTTTCTGGGTTTGTGCACCCACTGTACCCATTATGAGTGACTCCCAGAATCCCTGCTCTGAGATTTGTGTCTGCTTACTGGCCATGCCCATTTGAAGATGCTCAAGCCTATTTTAAATTTTAATTTATGGATAATGCAACAGGAGAAGCTGGGACACCAATCTGAAATTTTTGCTGAAATTTTAGTTGACTTCTAATAATCTGTGATCACCATAACCCTCCATCCATTTATATTAATTTTACCACCTGAATTGCTCCGACACATTTTGCCTAATCAATGTAAATTTGGGAAAATCAAAATCCTTTAGCTTGGCTCATCCGTAATCTTGACAGCCAGGGAACCAGCATTTTTCAGAAAGAGCAGCAGTCCATCTATTCCGCCAGCCCAGATCTACTTTAAGTAGTGACTGTCAAGATCTGTAAACCATTGAGTAAATTCCACATTGAGTTTGGTATACAGACCACTCAGGGCTGGATGCTATGTATGATTAAATCACAAAATGTGCAGAACAGTAAAACAATCTGTACATTTTATAAATCCCATAATAATGTATAGCCGACGCACACCGATCGCAGTCAGCTACATGACCCAATGAATGGGGGGCCAGTAAGCAATGCTCAGGGGAAAGAATCTCATATTGATGGAGTTTCTGTTCATGAATGACAAGGAAGAATGATGTTTCAGTTATCATTTTCCCATAATAAGGGAGCGCTGGATTGTGACCGCTATGAATGGTTCCCAGATGTTTTCTTCCATCGCTTGCTACATTTGTTTGTCTCAGCGGTTAATCTGCTTAATGTGCCGCAAAGTTAAAAAAAAATGTAATTAAAAAAACGGTGTGCATAAAATATATGTAAAGCCAGCCTGTAAAAATTCATGTTAAATTCTTTTGTTAATAACCCAGCAAAGCCCCATATAGACTTCAGATGGACATGAGAATGCTGTTGCTGGAAGCAATCTTTCCAATCATTTCCAGTGACAGGAAAATAAATGAGCGTTGTACACACAGCGTCTGTTCTGTTCTGTGGAACTGGGAGGGTGAAGGGTGAGCATGCCGCACCCTCTTCCATGGAAAAGCATAGTGGCCATTCCTGTGTGGTCATTCATCAATCTGCCAGTGTGCATTGGTGAATGGCATCTAAGATGAGCACGAATCATCCCAGGTGACAATCCTCTGATGTGTACAAAGCTTTAGGCTGTATTGGCCCTCTAGCCCTGGGAGTATGGAGTAGGCTGAAATACGAGCCTTAGGACTTGTTACCATTAGCACACATCAAGTGTTGGGGTGACAATCATTTTTATGGCACCCCAACATTCCAAGCTAATTTCTGCACCCATACCCTTTCACTTCATTGCTCGATGATTTTCTGTTTTTTAGCAGTTGTTCCCCCCTTCCTCGTTGCTAGCGCTATCACATCCAATCGGGACCAGCAGTTGTCCAGCTTCTGTTTGCTCCCTCGGGCGGCGGATAATTCCCTGTAAATAACACTTTTTATAAATTTCACTTTTTGTGCTGAAATGTTTTACAAAGCGTGGTTTACTTGCAGAGTTTTATTATTGTTTCTGTATATAAAATGGAAGATTTGAGATATATATCTTTAATAAACCTTTTTCTTTCAGCCTGGCCCGCAGTGTGAATTATTGAGCTTTATGTTTTTTGTGTATGAAGTCATGAATCCTCCGCCATCCCCTGACAGGCCAATACAGAACATGAAAAAGCAGAAATATTGCTCCAACAGTCACAAAGGTAAAATGATTTTACAGCTGAGCCAATCCATAGGGAAGCAGGGATGCAAGAGCAAAACCGGCCATTGGTGACACCTAATGTTATTAGCTAATTGTCATGATGATCCAAACACTTCATTGATTCCATGGACCAGGAGAAATTATTATAGAGATTAAGAGCCAGCCGACTCCAATGCAATTCAGCATACTTATCGCCTCCATGACCAGCCCCAAAGGCCAACACCAAGTTTAGAATTCTTGGGATAGGATGTGGGGAAACCACAGACATCAGTAACTCTTTCCTGGTCTATTAAAAAAAATCTAAAATTCCAATTTAAATTATATTTGATCTCACCATTATCTGATGGGCCCTTATTGTGCGTTTGCAGAAAACATCAGGCCAGCGTAAAATCAGTTTTTGTAGAAGCTCAACAACCTGGAAATAAAAAAGTGTTGACTGTGCATTTTTCCCTTTTACTCCCCCACACGATGAAGCAACAATAGCTGGAGATGTTAATTGATTTCTTCCAGCACTATTTGGTTTTCTATCATTTACACAGATGACATTTTCAGAGTTGTGCAGTGAACACCCACTAGCTACGCTCATGGCTTGATCGACGCATTGCCAGCGTGCAGCCATATAATGCTAAAGGAGTTGCACCGTCTGCAGGTTTTATTAAAACCGAACTCCAGGCAAACAGCTAACTGCACAGAATACAAATATATAGGAAATGCATTATATGGCAAAATTTTTGCATTTGTCTATCCAGAGAATGAGATATACACAGCTCTGCCACAAAGCCAAGCAGATGATCCTACAAATATAGGAATATATATACATTGGCATCATTCCCCCTCCCCCAATACTGCTAAATAGACAGATAAAGAGCAGCTGCAGACTTGTGTGTTCATCATTTTGCTCATTTTGCTTTTTCCTCCGTCTGTTCCTTGTCAGCATATTTGGATGCAGGACACCTGGTTGGATTCCTCTTTACTCTCTGTACAAAGGATGGCAAGAGGTAGATGCTACCTATGGTTTAATATGGATTTTGTCCTTTTATATGTGCTTGAAAATTCATCAAGGAACAAGAAGAGCTTCTAAGGAGATAACATGAAAAATAGGATTTCCTTTGAAAAGGTCCTGACACTTCCTGATATCCAGTTCTGGAGCTGGTAATGACAGCAGGTTCATATTTTTCTCTTTGAAAATTTTTGATTCATTTTTTGAATCAAAAAGTTGGTGCCAGAATTCCTTTGTTTCCAGGTGCAAACAACAGGTACACAATATGGCTAAACGTTTGTGGCCACCCAAACTTCACTCCACCATGGGTTTGTTGGACATCCCTTCTAAAACGATGGCCAATAATGTGTAGTTGGCCGCCATATTGAAGATATAACACCCTCCACACCTTTGGGAAGGCTTTCATTAAAATTTTGGAAAGCATTTGTGGAAATTTGCCTCCATTCCTAAAATCGGGTACTGATAATGGATGAAAGGACCATTCCAATTCATCCCAAAGGTGTTCAGTAGGGTTGAGGTCAGGGCTCTGTACAGGACACTCCAGTTCCTTCACACCAAACTGGTGACTCCATGTCTATATTCAGCTGGCTTTGTACACAGGGGCACAGTCATAGGGGAACAGAAACTTCACCGAAATGTGACCACAAGGCTGATAGAGCACAATGGTCCATAATATCTTTGTATGATGTAAAATTAACAAGACCCCTCACTGTAGACACCTGAAAGCAACCATTAGGAGGAGGTCTACATACTTTTGGCCATATAGTGTACTTGGCTCCCTAGCTGAAGCAACCATAATCCTGGTGGTTGTCTATTTATTGGCCATGTTCACAAATTTCTGACACACATCAACCCCCACTAACATCTCTCACTTTGAAACTTTCCACAAAGTTACAATGTTGCAGCCTGACCATTGGTAGAAGAAAGGCCAAAGAAATCCTTCTTCCTGCCTACAGCAGACTGAAGACGTCATCTCCATCTAGGTCCAATGAATGGAGCTCATTGATGGATTTTAATGTAACTTTTCTGCAAATTTGTACTGTTCCTGTGTACTTTGGTGTTGGTGGAATTTGCTTCTATTTAATTTGTGGACTGTCTGAGCAAATTGATCCGGGATGATTTGTAGCTGAATATGGATTCCATTAAAGCCAACGGCAGAGTCAAATTTACCCAACACTACATAGCATAAGGCTCAGTGTATGAGGCCACCAGACTATGAGAGATGCCGAAGTCTGTTGGCCAGATTCATTGATACTTAAGCTATATAGTGTTGGTTGGACCTGTCATTGACTTAATTGGGATTTGAATTTGGCTATAATTCTGTCATAGTCCACCAACCATAGGGTTTGAAGCCGTCCATATTGGTGCCGTCCTGTATGAATTTACAGAATATTACATGGCTCTGGTCGCCATATGCAATACTTGTCGATGATGTACAGCTCATCTTTGATCTTCAGCTTTATTCGTTTTGAGTCGAATGACTTATGTTCGGGTTAAATTTATAACAGACCTGGAACTGAACACCCAGGTTCAGCAGTTCCATGTACCTGTAATAATATCCATGCAGACATGAAAGACTGATAGCTGCCATGTGACTCCGTCAACTCCCTCAGCAGAAACAAGAAGCTGACTCTCCAAAACATCCGCCAGGCATACAAGACGGCACGTTACCATACGGGGCCCCCTGATTGCTGACATGTTTCTGGTTGCTTTGGGAATGCTGGAAGTTACAAAAGTCTCCAAAAACCATACATTTTCCTATTTTCTGGAATACAACATATGATTTATGTCAACACTGGAGACAAAAATCCCGACACCCCATACACAGCGCAAACGTGCCTGACGTCAGTGATTGCTCGCCGCAGTGTATTTATAGCGCGCACATAATGATTTTCATGTTCCATGTGGTTTATGTCCTGTAGATAGATATTATGAAGGAATATTCCATTCTGGTGTCACGCTGTGTCTGCTGTGGCGTATTGGCACACGTGTACATGTGGCTCCGATTTATTGATCAGATGCAGATGTCAATGGAAAGAGGAGCTCTGGCTATAGATTCTAATTGATTATATATTATAATAGATACATTAAAGTTGATGCAAGCTCATTGGATAAAATCTGACACCTTAATGTGATTTCAAAAGTCATCCTCAACATCCTGGCTGCGGCTTTCACTAAAATAGTCCCTAGTCCTGCTATGAAGGTCCTCATGTAAGCATTTCCTGGTATAGGGTGACAACGCTTTGTCTCTGTCCCCCTGCGTTGTCACCTTCTAACACTCTCTCAATACAGACTAAAGTAAAGAGATTCACAAGGAATGGTGTTCTTGGCCTTCGCATATGTTTCTGCTATTTATAATGAAGCTGCAGCAAGCGGCAGACTTATGAAAGTATTTGTTGAGATTGTGGCAGCTCAGCGGGAGGCGACTTCCAGAACTATTTGTGTGTTAGCTTTGGAAACAAATTACCGGCTCAGCGTTCTTGTACATTAATAATTACCCAGCCTGGATTTCTAATTTTCAGCAGAGATATCTATATGCAGAGAGCACCTATTATCACTGTAAGGTGTGATCAGGGATAGGTAAAGTGGACCTGTCATCAGATATGTTTTATAGCATGCTCAGGAATGTGCCAGTGTAACATCCCTGGGTATTTATTACCCCTCACAGATATCACAGCACTGAAAATGCCTTCATCTGCTTTTGTCTTTAAAAGGCAGACACCAGTTTTATACAGACATCATCCAGGGTCCTCATACATAACTTGGACTATGTGCTGGCTCAGAGATGACACAACCATGCAACTCTCTGGTTCTCCAAGACTGGAGAGATTGACTATCATGGGGGAACCTGAGTGATCCATAAAATCTGGAATGGATTTCCTAAAATCATTTGATTTTAGCTAGCAAATGTTTTCAATCCTGGACCAGATCCATTACAGGTTTTCTGGATCACCTAAGCTCTTCGCACCTGGCACAGATCAGTCCTTGTTGCAACCTGTATTGCTCTTCAGTGTCATTGAGGAAACAAAAAGAGTAAAATGGGAATTAAGTGATGCCAAGTCTGTTTTACTTCCAACATACAAGTGCACTTTGGTGTTACGTCCATCTGGCTGCGGTCAAATTAGTACATTGGATGGCATTTAATCCGACTGCGTCCACCTTGGCTCTGCGCCAGGCAGAGCCTCATTTGGTCAATTTGTTCTCAAAGTCAGACGTGTATGGAAGGAGGTGAAATGTGCGGATCACATCTGATTAGAGATACGCAGAGAAATATTAATATTGTCATGTGCAGACATTATGCTGAGCTTGGATCAGAGCCAGAATACAATCTTATGTAATGTGAGCAATAATAAAAACAGAACGTCTGTTCTCACTGATGGAGCCAAGACCATAACAGTGCACACAGCTGGATATAGAGAAGGGGAGAGGGCTGGACCTATACCATATGAACGGATCCAAAGACAGTTTTAGCTTGGGTCTGAATAAATAACCAATTGGTAAAGTCCCAAACCCTGGCACACACATATACAAGATCTGTCTATGAAATAATGAGATGTGTTTCTATCTCTATCACAAGGCAGTGAGATGATTCTGATCTCTTGCCATGAATGTGTGAACTTCTCCAAACATGCAGGACAAATGCCGGCGCTCTCTGCTGTCTAGTTTCTTAGCAGTCACTGTTGTGTTCCCCTCGTGCTGAAATCATGAGAAGTATAAAAGTTGATCAACGCGTGGATTTGAGATTTTTAGTCAAATTTGACACCAGAGCAAAAAGAGAGG
>NC_092865.1:47670399-47775002 GCF_032062135.1 Pyxicephalus adspersus | reverse complement strand
GCCTGAATTATGAAGGCTCTGAAAACGCTGGAGAAGATACACTTTCATCAGTGAACCTGGGTGTTCCAGTAAACATGGAATGGATCTGGTCCAGGATTGAAAACATTTGCTAACAAATAGCAAATGACTTTTAGGAAATCTATTCCAGGTCTGCTGGATGACCCAGCGTCACTGATGAAATTGTATCCTCTCCAGCCTTGAAGAGTTTGGAAATAGCCATACAGCAAAGGCTCACAACTGCAAATCACTAAAATGATAAATATTGCGAATAAGCAGCAGATTATGTATAAGCAGATCATATCACCATGGAAGAGGCTGACACTATATATACATATATAAATGCATTTGGTATTAGAAGATTTGGTGATCTTATATTACAAATATTTCAGAAGTACTCAATATTCTGATGGGATATATATAATAAAGTTACCAATCATACTCATCTTATGAGGAGGGGGGGGCTTACACTTGTCACTTGTAACACTTTCTGGCAGTAGTCTGGTATACAAGAAATGAAGCCTCGGAGGAGCCGGATGGTAGACAGCTTTGTGTTTGGGGCCTAATAGAGACAACAATCTCACTTGGATGAAGTGGCCGCGTCCTCTGAGACTCACTTACCGCACTCATCTGACAGCTGACGGCGAGGCTTTTAATGGAAAGGCCAGCTGTATGAAATCATCGGTGTAATAGGCGCTTAGCTGCAAAGTGGAAATTCTTATTTATGAAAACTCAGATAGTTGACTGGTGACGGCTCATAACAGCTGCTGAAAGTGGAACAGTCCATAAGGCACGGCTATTGGTAAGTAAGATCAATAAAGAGAACCTGTCACTCTAATCATTCAGTCAAAGGGGTGCCAGATAGTGAAAGTGGAAAGTCAATTTTAGCAGTAGGTCAGCCTAATGTTTCTTCATTAATAGAAAAATACTAAAATGTTGTTCTTGTCCTCTCAATAATGGACTGCCATAATCCTAGGGCAAGTGCCTATCCATCCCTGGATAACCCTAGGGCAAAATGCTTACCCATTCCAAGATAACCCTAGGAAGAAATTGATTGACAAACCCTGGATAGCCCTAAGGGGAAGTGTTTACCCAACCCTAGAAATCTTTAGTGGCAAGTGCCTATTGGCAGGTGTTTACTCAGCACTAGATAGCCCTAGGGGCACGTACTTACCCCTACCCCGGGTAACCCTGGGGGCAAGTGCTTACCCAACCTTGGATAACGCTAGGGGCAAGTGCTTTCCCAACCCTAGAAAACCCTAAGGGCAAGTGTTTATCCATCTCAACATAGCCCTAGGAACAAGTGCTAACCCAACTCCAGATATCCCTGGGGTATACAAGTGTTTACCCAGCCTTAGAGGCAAGTTATTACCCAACCCTAACTAACCCTGGATAACCCTAGGGGCAAGTGCATACCTCCTAAGTGAATGGGATCACAGTAGAAGGGGTCTTATCCAAAACCAAGATAAACCTAGGGGCAATTGCTTATCCAGCGAAAGGGGCAAGTGCTTACCCAATCCTTCATAACCCAAGGAGCAAGTGCATAACTCCTAAATGAATGAGACTACAGAGGAAGGGGCCATGTACTGAGATATTGAGAACCCCTTATAGCAGGCACAGCAGGTATATAGCCCTGGGAATTCAGCATAGGGATGGGGAAAGCCCCTCATATTGGGCATGGTAAGTGTACATACCCAGGAACTAAGTGCAATAATGGTAAGAACCCCCACATAATAGGAACAGCAAGTATATAGCCCTGGGAATTCAGCATAGGGATGGGGGAAGCCCCTCATATTGGGCATGGCAAGTGTACATACCCAGGAACTAAGTGCAATAATGGTAAGAACCCCCACATAATAGGAACATCAAGTATATAGACCTGGGAAGTCAGCGCAGGGATTGAATGAGCCCCACATAATAGGCACAGCAAGTTACAGAGCCAGGAACACAGTGCAATGTCAGTAAGAACCCCAAATTATTGGGCACAGCTAGTGTTTAGGCCTATAAAGTCAGCATGGGAATGGTAAAAGCTCCTCATAATGAGCACAGCAGGTGCACAGACCCAAAAACTCAGCGCAGGGATCCCTTTGTATAATTCTGTCTAGAAGAAGTTTCAGTAATTCTGCACTTTTTATTTCACTCTTTGTATATTACAGTTTCATGAGATTCATTGTGTCAGCTTTCTGTATAAAGGGAAGAAGAGTCTCCATTCAGAGCAGATCTCTCTACAGCCCATCTCATGTTCCTGGAATGGAATGCATAGAATGGAGCCGGTTATTTGGTGGGCGGAGGTCGGTCAATCTCATTAATAGCAACTCTGGTTATTAATGAACACAATTTCTAAAGCTATTGTTTATGTGAAGTGTTTTCATGGAACACGATTAGTTCCTTCATTTTTCAGGGTCTCCCATTTATTAATATATTCTGTTTGGGTCACATACACCCTGTTCTGGGTGATCCATCTAAGCCCCCCTTTCCTGGTGACAACATAGAGGAGGTTATAAATAAATGGAGACCTTTCCTAACAATGTAATTTAAGAACTTGTGGAACATTAATAATACATTCAGTAATTTATTAGTGTTATATATAATGTTAATATATTGTGTATGATTAGAAAATCCAATATTTATATGGGATTGGTTAGATTTAAGATACCAGTGGAGCTTGGGAAAGCTTTATGAAGAGTCAGGAGGATTATCAATGTGTGATATTCACTTCAGAACGAACTGAAGTCTAAAATCTGGCTTACAATTGAAACGTATGCTTGTGAAGCCTGGAAAGGAAGACACTTAGGTGGGTTTGCAAGGCAATACAGAACTGATGTCTCCAATGTAGTGGTATCTTCTGGTACCCCAAAGGGCAAAAAAGAGGCATAAAACAACCAAAACTGCATTCACCTGACCCCCCATTACACTCTTGTGCTTCATAACTGTACTTGAAATGGCACAAGTGTTAGTAGTGCAATTTACCTCCGAATAACTATCAATTCCTGATATTCAAAATACACTTTAATCTTTATCAATTAAACTTGAACCCTGAGCTCCACTAAGTGACTTAGCCTAGGCTGGGATAATTTCATCAATCAGCTGCAGGTAGAAGGAAGCTTTTTCTTAGTCTTGTCTCCCCCACTTATCAGATTGCAACATTGTAACGTTATATGAAGTCACAAAGGTGAATGGCATCTCAGTCCAAGAAGTAGCTGGTGAGTCTGGATGATGCCTGGAGCCAAAGATGGATGAGGCCTCCATGCTTTTGGTATTATCATGGACATTGTCAAGGACATGTAATCCCTGTGAAAGATAATAGATACCTGGAGGTGATACATTTACACATTGCATTAAAAGCAAATCTGATGCTTTGTATGCTTTAAGCTGGGGATGGGTCACCGGGGGTATTAGTATTGATTTTCTACAGACTCCATTAGACATTAAACGTACACTATTGTGTTGTATTTGCCATGTTCATTACATTCCCTGCTCGGATTTATACAGCATTGGGTCATTCAGTCTTCTCAGGGTTATTGTCCTGTTTTGCATCGGCAGCGGAAGACTAATCATGTTTATAAGGAGTTTGGCCCAGCTGTCCAATCGCAGAGAAGCTTTGCAACCAAGGTCATCTCTTCCATTATTCCCCCCGGATTGATTAATACGAACCCATCTACCTTATGTGATTATCTTGGAAACCTCATGGCTATAAATAGAGAAAAAGCATGAAGAAGTCAACGGCATGAAATGCCGAGCTGAAAGTAGCATCTAGAAATAACTCGCCGAGACACAAAGCCTTCGGAAAGGCCATAAAGTTATCATTAAAGAGATGGTGGTCCATAATCAGGGCTAGTTTTAGGGTTCTGTACCCAGGGCCCCCACTTTCTCCAGGGCCCTGAATGACACAATGTCAGGGGTACAGGTAGCCGAAATGCTGTGCATTTGGGGCCCCACTTCATATTTCTCATGGACCCATTTTATCTACCGTAATACTAACCCTGTATGAAATAAATGGAGGAGTAAAAGGGGCTTAAAGGCTACTTTTCAAATATTGTATTTCATAAGAAAGTTTGTTGCAGATAATATGCATCAAAACACTAATATTTATATCCATCTCCCATTATATAGTCATGGGGTGGAGACTGCTAAACTAAACATGAATAACCTATACTAGGCATGCTTGTTATCATATAACGTCTTGTTACCTGACGCGTTTCACCTAAAGGGCTTCCTCAGGGGTATATTATCAACGTGTAAGTTTTGTTATATTATTGTTGGCTGGGACTGCAGCAGTCTAATATATGACTAATGAGAAATGTAGGACGATATCCCTGATAGGTGGTAAGAATTGTTATCATATAGATAGGTAGTATTGTAAGAAATATTGGTAGTAGTGCTGAGTCAGGGTTATTTTATGCGCAGGGTACCAGTATTGTTGATCCTACAATGAGTGAAGAGAGGGGCAGCGTTATTGCTGTGTCAGGCAGGTCAATGTTTCAGGTCAATGACTCCGTAGGTGCTAAGAAAACCATAACAGCCAGAAACAAACATTTCTAGGAAGAAGTGATTACTGACCATATGACCTACAGATGTATATTTGTATCCAAACCCAAAAACAAAAATATAATATATTGAAACATTTTTGTCTTTTAGGCTTTTCTTGCAAGAAACATAATTCTTGTCCTGAGGGCACAATATCCTTCTTTTTATCGTTGGATAGGTGAGTGTAGCCACCCATGACTTCAAATGTTTCTGCCTTTGATTTTCTCAACTACATGGGAAGGGGATGGGGTGCTTTGGATTTGCAGTTTACAAAGGAAAGATAACATTGTTTTAGCTGTCTTTCCAATTCATAGGAAGTGATTAGGACCCCACATATGGGAATTTTCTGCAATTGCTTAAAAATGTGAAAACTAAAGCAGCTGATAAGTTGCAATATGCTGCATTCCTTTTTTTTTAAGGTTATCTATATTTTAAAGAGGAACATAATATTAAACTTCCTACATTTACAAGTACTTTTACAATCCTTGGTCTCCTCTGTGCCACCTTTTTGCTTCCTAGCACCACCCTGCTTTCCACTTCTTTTATTGCCCACAGGCTCCTGGGATAGCGCCAAGCTCTGGCTAGAGCACTAGGAGCCTATGCATGGAATTTGGCATGGTTATGGCCACCCTATCCTGAATATGGGAACCTACACTGTAGCCAGGGAATTGTATGGCCCAGCATGCACACCCACCAGTTACCACTTGTGCACACCTAACGGTATCCGGGGAGTCGGCAGGCACAGAATCTACATTGAGAAATACATTCTTAAAATGCTTGTTTTAATAGTTATTTTTGCAAAGAATATTATTATTAATTTGTTAATAGGAGGGGGTAAAGGTTAAATTAAACAAAGCCAAGAATAGCTAGAAGGTTGGCTAGAAATCTACAATAACTTTTCCTAAACTTACAAATGTAATCATTATAGAGATAAAATGACAAAAACTGGGTCTGTAAAAATGATCAGAGAGTGCCCCCCCCCCCCAAAATAAAAAGTCTGTCTTTAGCATTGGGGGTAGTGGGCACCTCTACACTGTCTGTGCCCATATACACACCACATGTAGATAGACCAACCTTCACCACATCCTCGTTAATCCTCTTGGGGTCTCTGTCTACTAAATCGATTTCTTTGGTCAGAATATCCTTTGAGATCTTTTCTTCATAATAAGATTGTTCTTCGGCCATGGTCCAGAGGAGCTTCGACCAGCCGTGGTGGACGGGGAAGGCTGGGCGCAGGACTCTGGACGTTGGCTGTCTTTGTCATATGTTTCTGACATCCCAGGGCCTCCCTGAATGCCAACGAACAGCTGCCTGACATAGCTGAGCCCCCGTCAGTGTCATTTCGAGCACACGCTATTTCATGGCTGAAACTTAATCTCCAGATCACTCTAGGACAAACAGACCCCCTACCCTTCCTTCCATCATCTCTAGATAGCAGGGCCACCTACTCGAAGACCATCACAAAATGGTCACAGCAGTGACCAATCACGTTCTGTTTATTGCAGAAATTTGTAAACGGAAAAACTTTCAAAAAGTTTCTGAAGTTTTTAGCAACTTTAAATATTGTTTTTATTTTTAAACAAAACTTCAAACAAAAAATACCTGGACCTAGGGATTAAAAACCAAAATCCCATTATTATCCCCCCTCAATTTTTTAGATTCTTCACCCTTCCGGTACTGCTGATGGAACCCAGTGATGAGTTGCATGATCTCCACCAAAGAGATGAGGGGTCAGGGGCGGCTGTGCCCATTCTTGCCCTTAATAAAAGTTCACATGATCAATACTCTATGATCTGGAAACAATATTATATCAACACAATTTAAAGCAATTAAATACATTTTTGGGGGGGAATTGGACCCTAGAGCTGGGCTTTAAGAGCTGCAACATTTATTGCACATTGGCTACAAGCTGGGAACAATTGGTGGTCACCTTCACATTATTTTCTGGCTTTCAGCTGCTGCAAGAGATTGCAGTTTACCTGGGACTAATCCAGAAATCCAGATCAAAAAAGTGAGCAAAGGATATAAACTGATACACCCATTCCCCAGAAGATCATAAAGATGCAAAATAGATTTGAAAGCTTGAACCCTAAACCTGCAGATTTCATGAAAAAATATGGCGATCCCACCTTTTTCATGCACTTTCTGTTAAAGGATGACAACTGTATTGGGATATTGTGTTTATATGTTGTCACCCTATCATGTTCCCCTGGTGGGAGCTGCAAGTGACTGTGCACATTGTACACTGTTCATCAGAAAGCTGGCAGAGAGCAATGCATCTGATGCTGAAGTGAGTCTTCATAATATTAATATTAATAATATTATTATTAATAATAATATTAAAAAACAACAGTATTTAAATAGCACCAACTTGTTACGTAGCGCTGTAGTGAAATGGCTGATAGAAGCTACAGGAGATTTACAGAACTGAGATTGGGGAAAATGATGAAAAAGGTGTACACCTGATTTTCTGATGATTCCTGAACAAATATGGTGCCCCCTTTCTGAGAGTGCAAAGCATTGTCAGTTGCCATGATCCCTATGGGAATTAATAGATACATGGAAGTGTTACTAAGCACAGGGAGGGAATGGGCGCACCATGTACGTAACAAGTCTTTTATCAGGCCCACAAGTTCCTGTTTTGTTGTCTGCGCTGCCCACATCTCGCAGCCTTGAATTGCTTTCACGCAAAGTGGTTTTTGTGCTCCCTGAATTGGGGAAGGTCACAAGGCTGCAATTATTCCGCCTGCACGTGTGCCGAGTCTGGAATGCGTCTATTTTGGGCACAGACGGGGCTCGCTGGCTATTCGCTCTTGGCTCTGTTCTGGGGGCCATTAAAATGAGAGACGTTCCATGGAGACAAAAAGGTCACTGATTTTCAGGCTTAGCCCACCGGACTTGTGCCAGACAGCCAACCGCAGTAAATCCATTTACACCGTGAGTTTGGTATAAAGTTTTATGTGTACAAGGAAATGCGAACACATTTGTATGAGTGGAAGAATTTCTGGTTGTACAACATCACCCTGAAGCGTGCAGCTGGGCCACTACTGACAAGTGACAGAGTTCTTTAATAAGGGAGAACACCGCTGAATTTTGCCAGCTGCGGGGCCCAGGCGCTGCGTTCTGGTAGCAGTTCAATGATCCCATCACAAATATAAAAAGCTGTAAAACACAGAAAAATCAATTGGTGTAAATGTTTTCCCTAGGCATTTTCCTTTTCTATAAATTCTTTTTTATTTGCTAGCAATGAGCTGCTGAGCTAGAAAAACTGACTTTTGCAGCAATGCCCTCGCTTTTCTTGCACGTCATAGTCCAATATATAAATCTCATCCCATCATCATCATCAGCTTATGACAGACACAAAGTTACAATGTTACAATCTGATCACTGGGATGGAAGAAATTGAGGAAATGCCTGCCTTTGCCTGCAGCAGGCTGATGACATCATCTCGGCCTAGCCGAAGTCACTGATTGGTGTTCAGGTGTTAATTGGAGTCTATGTGACCCTGCATTCCTGTATTCCTGCAGATTTGTTACATAAAGTTGCCAGGAATTGAGAATCCGGCCACCGCGTTCTCCGCGCTCTGAACTCGTGTTATTAATTCCGCTGGTAGTTAACATTTTTGTGCCATTCTCGAACAATCGCTCTTTAATTCCCGTCTGAAAGAATCGCTGTCTGCGATGTGAAATTCTACCCGAGCAGAACGAGGGTCTCACCAGCGCTCCTCGCACCGTGCCATGGATTGAGTAACGGCCCCCTTGACTACCTCTGGCCACAGCCAAGACTCACATTTTGTGGTGAATGTTCCGATTTTATTCCCTGCTCGGATGAATTCCACCTTTATGAGTTTTCTTTGTTTTTGTTTTTTTTCCTGTGGGGTCTTTTTTATATGAACGGCCTTCAGGCCAACAGCCAGCGAATTCTCCAAACTGAACGAGGAACAGCTGAAATATTGGGGGAAAATGTGAGACGATGAAACGCTTGGCAGACTGCAAAATCCCTGCAGAGATAGGGGCCCACTAAGGGCCCGGTACTCTTCTGCATTGATATTGGTTGGTCGATTTGGTACCACTGAACTTTGCTACTGCATTTTTGAAAAATGGGGATTATTTTTAGGGGGGAGCTCTTGAAAAATGCAAGTTGCCTGGCTGTCATGTTCCTCTGACTCCCACGGCAGACTTTCTATACAGACAGTGCAATGAGAGTCATCCCAGACCCCCTGAGCCAGATCTCCCCCTGATTAGACCCCTTGAACCCCTCATCTACCTGTCTTGGGTCAAAAGCAATAAAATTGCTGAATCTGGAGGATCAGCATGAGCAATAGACTGCTAGCATTTTCAGGAGGCAATCACACTCACAGCCTATTAACCTTTCCTCCCCTGGCTAGACCTGCCAAATGTTGTTTTCACCATGCAGTGTACTCCCCACCCAACTGCATATCCCTTTCCTGCACTAAATTGATTGAACACTGAACTTCTGGGACAAAAAAAATCATTGAAACCTCAAGAAATAAAAAGCATACAAATTTACTTGTGTGACCAAATGCCATTGCAAATCCAGAAAATGCCTTGTAAAATCTCAGTGACATCATCTCTGTGCTCGGCATTGTATGTTCAGGAAGTGTAGCTATAGGAGGAGCCTATCAGCTCCACCCACTACAGGCTGCCTGCAAAAAACTATAGGAGGGGCGGAGACAAGACCAGTCACCCTGCACATGGAGAGTAAGCAGCAGTGATTAGTCTGTAATACAGGAAGTTCCTGCACAGAGGCAAAGCTTCATGCTGGATTATTTCACAGATCTTTAAGAAATACATAAAACACATTCAAAATTCTCTTTTCCCTAAACTGACAGTCTTGTAGCATCTTTCTTGTGTGTCATCAAATAATAAAAACGTTTAGCACGCCCTTTTGGCATTTAGATGTGCTCTAATAAGTGCCCCATTGTGCCTGTAGTTATTCCCAACTCAATTTGTTAACAATGGTATATTTTTTTTTAATATTCATAAGGCACACAGGCAGAAAAAAAGATTAACATGCTAATTCTTTCCTTGTCCTGCTTCTGTGACTTCACCGATCAGATGTAAAGGAGCGGGCACATGGAGATTGGTGGTGAAAAGTGGAAGAGAGTGAGGATCAGCTGTGCTACAATTATTCTCATTTTATTGTGCAGAAAACATAACATTAACATTTTATCCCAAAAATAAATGGAATTATCCATAGATACTAATGTGGTGAATGTGATTTCTAGCCATGTCCTCCCATATTGCTTTATTCATGGTTGGAGGTGAAGATCACATGTAAGAAAGTCTGCTTCTATGTATGCTCTGCTCCTTCACCATATTGATCTGCAGCACATCTATGATATCTTTCAATGTCTGTAACATAAAATCCTAATCCAAAATATTTCATGGCCATGTACAATGTCATCTTAGATATATAGAGATATATAACTGACTCTAATCACTGATATATTGGTGATTATTATAAAGCAAAGCAGAAAATGTTTTTATTGCAGAATCTGCAAGAGTTGGAATTAGAGAGATATTGGATGACTACGCGTTTCAGTACTTCTTGAGAAAGACCCAGTGGGGTCAAAACGCGTAGTCATCCAGCCTAGGGGTTCATGCTCTTCCTATTTAGGGCCAGGACTACAAAGTGCAGAGTAAAATGCCATGGATGTCCATAGAATGGCATCTCCAGACGTCTATTGGATTGGATACAACAAATATGTTTGCTGGAAACTGAGCATTTGAAGATTTTCCCCTGTGTTTCTCACAGTCCTAGGTGGCTGTGCATAGAGCTATGTAGCACTCAAGACTTGGCTGTGCGGACACGCAAGACGTGCCGTGTGCTTACACCCACATGCTAGGTAAATATTATTATTATTATTAATAATAATAATAATAAACAGTATTTATATAACACCAACAGTATTTATGCAGCACAGTACATACAGTACACAGTACAATAGTGGTTGCAAATGACAGACAGATACAAAAAATTAAACATGAGAGCCTAAAATCTAAGGAGGGGGAACTATTTAAATGACAATTCAGTGATTTTCCCTTGTTGAATGATTGTAGTGCCCTGCCTACCAATTCCTGTGCCTTGGACCCTGCTCTATGGCTACTTGTCCTCACTTCCATAAGTCCTGACTATGCCCCTGCCTGCACCATGAAACTTTACCTGCTTTGACCATTCACCTTCTGCTAACCTCTGCTCATTCTGCCTGTATTCTGGTACTTCACCTGGTTTACCACTCTCCTGCTGCCAACCTTCATTTTATCCTTTTTTTCCTCCCGTGGACTACTGATCACCTGCCCTGGGTACCCATTACCTTGTCTCCAGCTTGGCAAGCCCCCTGCTATAAATCTATTGGGTGTATATATTGGGGCTGCAACCTGGCACCTACAGTCACTGCAGCATCCTCACCGTTGGAGGCTCTGGGGAAGACCTGACAGATGCTTAGATCCTGCACCTTAATGTGGAACTAAAGTTAAAAATCCAAAATCAGGCCGTTCATTATTGCAATAATCCCCCCAATCTGCCTGATCCCTTCGGGTCTCTGTCCAAAAAGCTGAGCTGCACATGCTCAGCTTCAGCTTTGGTTGTCAAGATAGTTGGCAACCCAAGCTTCCCTGCCCAAAATAAATCATCTTCTGTGTGTGGGAGATCTGTCGTCCTGGTCATGCCAAATGATCAAAGATTGTTCTAAGGAAGAGGACAGGTGACTATTGCAGGTTTAGTTCCACTTTTATATATACAGTACCAATTGAAAAAGTGAATCTCCCCAGGGCCAAGATTTACTTGCTGACAGATTTAAATTGCTCATTTTATTAGTAATCGGAGTTGGTTATGATTAGATCAAGCAATACCCCCCATATATATATATATCAATATATTATATCAGTATAAGTAGATGTATATGGCATGTATATATTTTATTAATGATGGACTTTTAAATATGCCATAGATAAACAACTGGCAGTATAAACTTCTGAACTAAATCCCAGTGTGCCAGCTTTACATTTTCATTTGATTATTGGCCAAATCCTTGCTTGCATCATTGCTCGGGATCTACCAAAAGATCAGCGTATGTCAGGTATGTCTGCCTACCTGCAGTATGTTTGCTTTGTGTATTGAGAGTCTGGCCCCTTATTTCCCCAGTTATATTCATGATGATAATAAATAATAAATCCACATTCATCAGGTATGGAGTTCAGACACGATTCTGATCTCCAGTGGGACATTGCGATGTGGAAACTCCCAGAACTGTGACTGCATGGCTCTGGGTTTAAGGTATTTTATGGTGGAATACACTGATAAAATCAGGACGCTGCTACACAAAGATTTCTAGGAAAAGTTAGAGAACAATGGAGTCCAGTGAAAGGATATTGGATGACTGATTGTTTACATTGTATCCTTGCAAAGGAAACACCAAATTATCCCACCGGGAGGTCAAAAATGTACATAGAATATAATAGATAATGGGAGATGATAAGACATCGACTAAGACCTTGATAGTGTAAACTCACAAACTGGATCTCTCAGTCATATTTATTATTTATTTTCTATATAATTATTCCAAGCAGGTGGAGAACAGAAGTAGTCACCTGAACTGGAACATGGAAGATTCTGAAGACACCTTTGTGGGTGATTCTGCCAGTAATACACTTTTAATGGCAGGATTTCTCCATCTTTTTAATATTGGGGAACCCTTGAAATAACTATCAGGTCTTCAGGGAACCCCTGCTATAATTACTATATCCACAGCTCACAGTATATTAATATGGTTGTCAGTGGGAAGGATTCCTCTTACATTGCTGGCCATTGGGAAGAATGTCATCCTTACAGACAGCCAAAAAGATCATTGGTGTCACCTAAACTGACCTGAGAGGCAAAAAACCTGTTCATAGCTCAAGGACCCCCCAGCAACCTCCGGAGGACCCTGGTTAGGAACCATTGCTCTAGGGGAAAACACTTATTGTATCTATGGTGGGGCAATGTTGTTCGGAAGTATGTTCGGACTAAAGTATACCTCCACCTATCCTTATGCTGCATTCAAGTGGGAGAGATGTTATGTAGACCCCAGAGAGGCAGGGGTGAGCTAGGACCAAACACTTTCCTATGAAATGTTTGTTTAGGCAATATAAACATAATAAAAACATTTGTGAGAAGCAAAGAGAACACTTTGTATCATTCTTCTGCCATAAAACGTCACTCCCAGCCATAATTTCTAGAATTCAGTTCTGCTTTACCAAGATTAATTATATTTAATATAAATGTGATAAGAACAGCCACGGGACATTCCCACATGATCAATGAACAATAATCCCACCGAAGAAAACTTCCACCTGTCACATTTATACTTATAAACAACCATAAAAACACAAAACTGCGCAAAAGGATTGATTTCCTTTCCATGTGAAGAAAATGTTACAAACACTCCGAAGCTGAGAATGTTATTAGTAATGAATCGGATTCATCTCATAGTAGAGAGTTAGCAGATCATCGAGGTGCTGGGAAATGTAGAGTATTGGATCTGGAATGTGGTGCATGTAAAACAATCCACAGAGATTATCTGTGCTGGACTAAAACTAAAATTATCTCTAATACATGGGAGAGAGGGAGAGAGAGAGAGAGAGAGAGGGAGAGAGAGAGAAAGAGCAAGAAAAGAAAGAAACTAACTTCAGTCATCTTGCACGCAAGAATATTTTTTGTAGGGTTTCCCTTTACAGAATATTCTTTGCAATATTAATTTTTGCTGCACAGAAAAATAGAAATCCAGAAAAAATTTTGTTTAGTGTTTTTCCATCTCAATATAAAAATTTATAATCTTTAAAAAAAATTAAATTCAGAATAATAGGAATAATAAAAAAATAAAACAGGGATAATAGTTTTTGGTCCTATAGTCTAGACATTTTTGAGCTACAATTTTTCTAAAGTGGGACTATTTTAGATATTAGCACCCTTATTGGTGTTTTTGAAGGTTTGTTAATAAATGAACATTTTATAGTAAATAGGATTAAACGATACAGAGGTGCTATGGGGCAGTTTGGAACTTCCAAACATATTCACTGATATGCTGCAGGGACCTCTGTTTCCCTTTTTTCATTATTAATAAATTAAAGCGGTTCTATTGCAGTCTGGTAGAGCCGAATGGCCAGGATTCTTTTTAAGTCGGTTTTAAGTGTCCCCGCTGAATTACTTTCCCAAATGGGAAATGCCCATGCACACATGAGAAATCTGTAGCTGCCTTTTCTAAACTCGGATTTCTCCTCCATATAGATAGGGATCAGGTGGGGTTTAGGTCAGTCTACTTTTAATACAAAAGTAATGCAAAGGGGTTTACCAAAAGAGGAGTCTGGTAAAGGATGTATAACTATAGATGATTGGTGTGCCTAGCCTGGAGATTTATAGGATCAAAAGGAAGAGCAAGAGAGAAAAGACAGGCTTTTTGGGCACCAAGATAGAAAAGAAATTACATTTATTTATTAATTCGGTGTTCTAGGCTATACATAGTTAGACTGTGCTAGATCCCTTTGCTAACACAGTTCTCTGAGCTAGAAAAGAAATTAAAAATAAATTCTTGACAAAGATATCTATATATTGCAAGTAATATTGCTCAATTTCCCGACGCGTTTCGCTCATATAGGACTTTCTCAGGGGTTTAGAGAGCTTCAAACTAAACATAACAGATGAAAATAAAATATAAGTGAGCATCCAAACAAATAGTACTATAACACACATAGGAAAAATTATATTAACAATATGTGCCAAGGTAATACCAGTTCATATAATGCATATGGTACATATGTGACTGAAGTTTAGATCAGTGCCGAATATTAAATGAGTAAATGCACTTACTATGTATCTGCTAGAGGCTGATTCTTGCACAGTAGAGTTAACTTTTAATACAAGGTGTCCCAAAAGTCACTACACACTTCCTTTTTTCTTATTTGTTCCTGGTATCTTTCGCAGAGAATTGACGACTTAGGCTTTGCAGTTTTTGTAAGCCTATCATTCCTTTAACTATGGTTCACCAACTGATATTAGAGCAGCATTGCAAAATTGGCAAGAAGTTTCTCGGTCCCCAACTGCAGTTCAGTGCCAGTTTGAGAAGTTTTATGGCCCTCACACTGCTTCAACGCGTAACACAATTTACGCCATCCATTGCAAGCTTCTCAAAACTGGATCTGTTCTTGACAAACCACGCAGCGGAAGGCCTGCTACCACCACCACCAATGAAAACACTGAACTCCTGGAGCAGGCGTTCGCACAAAGCCAGGGAAAGTCCATCTGAAGGGCTGCACTAGAACTCTGCATCTACAAAAGCTCGGTGGATTCAATGGATGCTTCGGAGAGTGATAAAGCTCTACCTGTACCGATGTCAGGTTGTTCAAAAACTTCAAGCCGAAGATTATGTTGCGCGTGTGGAAATGTGTGAATCACTCCTACACCATTACCAAACAGTTTTTCAAAATGGAGCCTCTCCTCACTTTTCCAGGTTAGTCAGAGGTTTCCTGAACATGAAGTCTCCTGACTTCCTGATGGATCGGTCGAAGAGGTCCCCTTGAATGGACTCGTTGCTCCCCTGATCTTACACCTAGTGACAACTTTTTTGTGGTGCTATATCAAAAGAAATGTGTATCCCACTAAGCCCTGTAACCTGTCACAGACTGAGGAAAGAATCTGCACGGCCTGCAGCAAGTTCGGGGAGGAGATGCTGTAAAAAACGTCTTGGCTTGCGTCCGAAGGTGGCTGAAAGTTGTTGAAAATGGAGGCGCTCATGTGGAAGTATACAACTAGTCTTCACGGTGTTTGAATGTGATGGCAAGCCTAGCAAGTAAAACTGCAATGACTCCTTTGTTGATGCTAAAAATATAAATAAACTCAGTTACTTGTGTAATTTTTAGGAATTCATTAAAAGTGTATAGTGACTTTTGGGACACCCTGTATATTCAATGCTCTTGTAACTTTTGTGGATTAAACTGAATTTATTTGATACAATATGCATGAATTTGCAAAAATGTAATCATTATGAATGGTGCTGCATCATCATGTTCCATGATCTGCCCTGGAATACTATGGATCTGTGTTTTTCAACCAGGGTTCCTCCAGAGGGTGCTTGAGGTTCTTCCAGCATTTTTTTCCCTCTCAGGTCAGTTCAAGTGACATTAATGATCTTTT
Organism: Pyxicephalus adspersus; assembly: GCF_032062135.1. Classification (NCBI taxonomy): domain Eukaryota; kingdom Metazoa; phylum Chordata; class Amphibia; order Anura; family Pyxicephalidae; genus Pyxicephalus; species Pyxicephalus adspersus. Next base: position 47,759,288 of record NC_092865.1, on the reverse strand, counting down.
TGGCTACCTGACATTCTTCCCACTGACCACCACACCAATATACTGTGATTTGTGGATATAGTAATTATAGAAGGGGTTCCCTGAAGACCTGAAAGTTATTTCAAGGGTTCTCCCATGTTAAAAAAGTTGAGAAAGGCTTATCTCTAAATCTGCTGGAGCTGCTAACATCACATCTGAGATGGTTCTATACAAGGAAAGCTTTACAGGTAAATCATACAAATATAATACATTAAATGCACATATAATCTTATGGGAAGATCCATGATGAAATGAATAGTCTGGTGACAGGGTCTCTTTATATGGCACTTGAATGAAGTGCCAGACTTGAGCTCAGTTTCAGTATTAGCAGTCCTTTGATTGCTTGTTATCTGGAAGCAGATTTAATAAAAAGAAGGGATTCCATTCTAGCAAAAAACGGATATTGCTTTGAAGTGAAGATTTAAGTCTCTCCTACACACAGGTGAATGTGCAATGGGAGAAAAATATTTCTCCTGGACCCTTAACGCCTGCAGATCTCAGCTCAGTGACAGCTCGGATTGGCACTTTGTAGTGATATATACAACCGGTCCGTCCAGCAATTGTGTGATTTATAAAGAATGTCATTAATCTAGATTTGTATCCCGGCAGATAAACTAAATACATCTTCACACTTGAAGTTCGGCATTTGATACGCTTTCATTTCCTTGTATGGCGGTCAGATGTGGACGTATTAGAATCGAGACATCAAGTAATACCTAATAAAATCATCAGTCTATCTGGTACAGGCGGCTGTAGTCACTGAAACATCAAAAAGCGAAGAAAAACAAACAACAAAACAATCAGTTCCAGGCAGAATGATCACAATCTCTCTAAGAATCTCTGTAACTGTGCCAAAGTTTTGGAATTCACCCTATTCTGAGGTCTTTGTAGTCCACCGCAACCAGATTGTACAGGGCCACTTACATGTGTGCTGACAAGTCCGCTTTGTGTAACATTGTTTTTTATGGGTAATTTAAACTCATTATTCATTAAAATAGGCTCTGGTGATCCTGCTAGCCTTATCCAGGAACTTCCTGTATGGGGTGTCAAGGCTCCCGTCCTGTCTCTCAGCTAAGCTCCTGCAGTGTCACCCTGTCATAAGTATTCTTATTAGAAAAAAAAGCCACCAGGGTAACACTTTTGGTCCAGGCATGGTGCCACACTATGGAAGCCAGTTCAAAGCAATGGGATAACCTAGGCGATTTAGCAAACCAGAAATCAATTTCTTGCTATTAGTTGGCCAATGTTTTCAGTCCTGGACCAGATCTGTTTTAGGTTTGTTGGATCATCCAGGTTCTCTCATAATCTATCTTCTCCAGTCATGGAGAGCTTTGGTAAATCAGGCCTGAGAAGTTGAAAGTGATAAAAAGATTTACAAAAATGGTTAAAATAGTATTTACATATATAAAAGGGGAAATTGGTAATGGTTCAGTGTTACAGAATACCTAAGTAAGCACTTAGGGTTTACATTTACTCCTGCATCCCCAATCACATCTGATCACTAGTAAAGGAATGTCATCAGTTTTCCACCATATTGGAATTTGTAAGACTCTCTTGGATATCTTGGGGTGCTATCTGGAGTTAATGTACCCCAAGTTGACTTCCATTACTTTAGGCATGGCAGTAATGTAATTGGGAAGATAGGTTCCACATCTGCTGCCTAGGCATTGCAGCAAGTTTGGATCCATTGCTTGGCCAATAGGTAATTATATTCAAAAGAAGTTTTAAGCAACTTCAACTACCGTACATCTAATAACTCATACGATAGCTAAAGACAACTTATCACCAACAATTTCGAAAGAAGCTGGAAATGTTTTATAGTGGTAAGTAGTTTTTATCAGCCTGAGTGTTTTTACACTTTTAATCCATCTGAAGAACCATTGGCCCTGTGTATATAAACATCATAAGAGCTCTCTTGTGCGTGAATTTAAAGACACTTTATTACAGCTTTTCACAATCCGAAGCAAAAAGGAAATTATCTGCCAAGTTCAGTGAAGATTTACAGCCACTAAAACTGTATCTTATGGCTGTATTCTTGTAGTTAATGTAGTTGACAACAAAAAAAGTTAAAACCAAATTTCATAAAAAGTAGAAACATTTTTGTTTTGTTTTGCTGATTGCAAAATAAAAAAAAAAACATTTCCCGGGGAGCCAAAGTGCAGCTCATTGATGGCCCCTGGAATTTACTTCTGTAAGTGTTCCTGCAGCAGACTGAAAAGTTGCAGCAAATCTAATGCATAGCCATGCAGCTAATGGACAAATATTAACCAAGAGTGACATCTGAAACAATTATTGTCTTATGGTAACAGGTTGGTGATGGCTGTTTCTGTTCCCTCATGACTGTGCACCCATAAAGTCAAGGTGACCAGTTTGCTGTGAAGGAACCACAGTTTATTGACGGCAACCCTACAGAGCACCTTAAAAATGAATTGGACCACCAAATGTAAGTCAGATATACTTACCTCTCATCAGTACCTGACAGTGCAAATGCTCTTTTTGGTAAACTGGGCACAAATTGCCCAAAACACCACTGGATGTCCAGCAAGCTGCATGAGTAAAAGCAGCTCAGGGGCTAGCATTACTAGAATCCAATGTTAAAACCTTGACCTGGACACTGCATGGAGTCTGCTTGTCCTCCCCATATTTTTGGGGTTTTCTCCCATTTCCTGAAATGTGAATGTGCTGGTGGGTTCATTACCTTTCCTTCAAAAGTTGGCCTTAGAATGATAAAGACTTTTGATTATGCTAAGAGGATTGAATTGTGAGGTGACCATTATTTGCCATAATAGCCTTTGGTGGGCATATTAGGAAGGTAAAGAAAAACTCCAAGAAGAAACAAGATAAAAAAAGAATGTTATGGGTATACACACATGATACATTCTTGACCTGTGCAACCTCTGACCGTTGGAGAGCATATTATATTTTGTACGTTACATACTCCTGAATGATCCACTTTATATGTTGTAGATTACATTGCACCGAGTCCTGCATTTTATACAGTGTGGTATGTATGGTACACACTTTTGATGTGTGCACTCTGTTATGTTGAATGTTATCCAACAATAACTGTTGCACTATACATTATGTTGTACATTTTAATTCCTCCGACTGCTGTGCCCTATACATTATGTTGTACATTATAATTCCTCCGACTGCTGTGCCCTATACATTATGTTGTACGTTACATTTCTCTGACTGCTGCGGCCTATACATTATGTTGTACATTACATTCCTCCCACTGCTGTGCCCTATACATTATGTTGTACATTACATTTGTGCCCTATACATTATGTTGTGCATTATATACTCTTGACTAATACACTTTAAGCAACTTCTGCTGTTAGAAATGACCTGACCACACTCAACCACATTTTCATCTGTGTTTCCAGGGCAGGTTCTGGGTTCTCCGCAATCTTAGCAATGCTTCTGTGCCCTATGCAGGAACAGAACTGGGCTATTTCAGTTTTGGAATTGCAGTTCATGGAGCCACTCTATTTCAAGCCACTTATGGGGTTCAACTGCTGCAGCCATTTGAGAGATAACATGAAGGTTACACTTCCATGCAACAAATGATTTAATATATGATTTTTTCTTATTCGGTTTGACTGCTTTGCTCACTATTAATTTTTTGTATTACCATAATGTAGAATTTGGTATATTGCAAGCGACTCCCAAAGAGACACTCAAAATTTCCACTTACTGCCGGTTTCATGAATTAGCACTTTGAGGATACACTAAATTGTATTAGTAATAAGTGGAGTCATTTCATCTCAGCTCTATATTAAAAGCTAATGCTTCTGTCTGCCGACAGTTTGACACACAGGAGCTTAAAATAATTTTAGTGGTAAAGAAAAAAGCTGAACAAAACAGAGAGGAAAAGGAAGGGGGAGAGGGAATGACAAAGGGAGACAGATAATGGAAGAATTGAAAGAGGTATAATAAATAAAAGAGAGAGGAAGGGGGGGGGGGGGTGGTGAGAAGGGAAAGTGGAACAGAGAGATAAAGAAAAGGGAGGGGAGAGATAAAGAGGAAGAGATAGAAAGAAGGAGTGGAGGAGAGATAGAAGAATAGGAAGAAATAGATGAATGGGGGAGAAAGGAAATGAGAGAGAAAGATAGAGATAGAAAAATAAATAAATAAATATAGACATAGAAAAATTAGGAGGCAGAAAGATGAATAGGGAGAACAGGAAGAAAGAAAGAAAAGGGGGAAATGAACATAGAGCAATTGGAACAGATACAGTGATAAAAAAAAGGTATAAGAGGAGTGAAATATAAGAAGAGAGTGAAAGTGAAGAAAGAAAAGAGGAAGAGAGAAAGTATTAGAGAAACAATCAGACTTCTAGACACCAAGCTGCACCTGAAATTAGCCTAAATCAGCAACATCCAATCTGCATACTTCTAGCGGGTCTGTGATTCAGAAAGTAATGAGGATACTGAATCTTGGCAGCCAGGCAACAAGCATTTTCAGAAGTAGAGAATATTAATAGGAGACAGACAGGAGCATGGCTGCTTATAGAGAGTTTGTCCTTTAATAAATTACATGATGAATATTGGAAATGTCTCTTCTCTTGGAGTTCCGCCTGTTTCCACTGTATATCATTGTGTATCTGGGGAGGAGATGACAAAACTGTAAAATATTGCTGCTTTTTCAGGATCTGCTGAGCACAAACTGTCCAGCAATATGTACAGTACAGATAATTCCAGACTCATATATCTCATATCAAAGAGATTAGGAAGTCTGGTTCCAAAAGGGTGCAGAAATAGAAGAGTAGAGAAGGGCCACAAAGGCCAAAAATTTTTTTTTACATTTAGAATTTACAGATGAAATACATATTTCAAGCTGTTTTACAGGCCAGACATAACACTGCCCTGTCTGGAGGGGCAGAAAAAATATTGCACCCTCCCCTAGCTTTTGGTTGTACAATTAAAGGAGAAGCAGCAGACTAATGAGCTCATCTCTCTATTCATCAATATTATAAATAGCAATAATTATCAGGATCCAATAGACAGGGTACAAACTGTAAGATCTCAGCCATCTGTGTAGTATTAAACCATGTAAAGATTGCAACAATGTTATTTGGGTTTGGATGAAGCATGTAATCAGAAGGAAAAGTCTTGCAGAAATTTGTGTCCTGTGGCTGGTGGAGATGCCTCTCAGCCGTTGTTTATGTACATGGACTTAATTTTCCCAGCCATGTGGATAGAATCCAGGAATCGACCAGGGTTGTACATTTTTATGCATTCTTTGGGATTTCAACATATCTGTTCTGTATTAGAGCATTCCGCGTGGAGACATGGCCTGGAGGAAAACCTTTCTATACAACCGATACATTACTAGAGAATTCACATTCACGTCTACTGTGTAGTATTGAAGTTTAGAGATCTGAAAGCAGAACTGTCAGAATGAATAAAAGTATAGATTGAAAGAAACAAATCAAACAATCTGCTCAGACCCTGCTTTGAAATTCATGGCAAATTTCTAAATATAACGGAACAACACAACCATAAACCATGAATGAGACATTACCTAATATAAGGACTAATGATAAAAAAAAAATGTATTGATATATTTAAAGTGAATCTGTTATGAGAAAGTTGTCATGTAATCTCACCGCTCTGTAGAAAAAGCCTTACCAGAATTTTACCAAAATTTTACAGCTGTAGAAATGGGAAGCTGAGTTGGACCTCACTTTAGCCCCTAAAGATCAACTTTAAATATTGTGCACAACTGAAGGCCCTTTCATAGCCATGGTGGAAAACTATGCAGTTAACTGCTCCTGGGTGCATAGCAAACTGCTTCTTTGAGTCCAGAAGTGGCAAACTGCATGGCATGGGTACAGCTCCCATGATTCTGCCAGAAGAAGCAACCACATGGCCAAAAGTTACTTGTTGCTTTTCAGAACTGCATTGCAATCCACCACATCCGTGTGCAGCCACATGCAAAAAAATTCTTCTCAATGGCACCATCTGAAAAGGAGCAGCTGGAGTTGAATCTGTAGCCAGTCTGAGTCATTAGATTTGATACAAAACAACAATAACCATTGATTGGGAATGCCTGTGCTTTGTTTGGGGATCAGGAATGCCAGGAGTGCTGCAAAACAATTACCAGCAATAAGGAGCAATCGTCATCTCTTACACTAACAAAAGAATGATTGGGCAATAGTTGCAATATGAAGGCAATAAACTGGCAATGGGTACACCATATGGGCAACAAATGGGTATTTTTATAATAAATAGGCACCCAATAGGCAATCATTCTAAAATGTGGCCAAGAACAAGCAATTTTTGCAATATGTGGGCAACAAATAGACCCAAATCGGCAGTCTACTCCGGCTCCATGCTGCTTTCTTGTCCGGCTATTGGTTTATTAAAGCTATTTAACCAATCATGGCTGGGATGAAGGGAACATCTGGCAGCATGGAGACTTGCTTGCCAATCCAATTAGCTGGGGTCTCAGAGTAAAAGCCAGAGGGTTGATTTCCTAAATGGAAATGAACAAGAGTCAGGCTAGACAGTATGCTTGCACAGTGATCTCCAATGAGTGTGATATTGCATGCCAACCTAATGCGCAAATGTTCAATTTGCACATCAAGTGCACCAAAGGTATCATTAGTGATTACTCAAAAAGTAACTTTTACTTAAATTTACATTAATTTGGAACATCAGGAGCTTGGCATATGGGTGATGAGTGTGGCAACAGGTAAAGGTGATACAGGGGAGGGTTGTACAAGTGAAGGGTTATACAGGTGAGGGGTGTACAGGTGAAGGGCTATAAAGGGGAGGGGTTATACAGGTGAGGGGTGTAGAGGTGAAGGGCTATACAGGGGAGGGGTTATACAGGTGTAGGGTTATACAGGTGAGGGATGTACAGGTAAAGGGTTGTACAGGTTAGGATTGTGGTATTAAAGGCATTGCTATCTCGATGATATCATCACCCAATAAATATTGGCTTTGATTCCAGGATGACTTTAACAACAATTCAGCTCCAGCTTCTAAAATAAACTGCCAACAAACTGGAATGTTTGGCAAATTCTGCAGCCATGGGCATCTGTAAGCAAATTCTTTCATATTTCATATTTTTAGCATGAAATGAACTTCACAATAGCAAGAGAATTACAGTATAAACAATTTTTTTTATTTATCCCTTAAAATTCTTCCATAACTTTTCACTGTTTGTTCTTTCATGAAATATTTATAAATCATTGAAGCGCTGGATGAGATAAGCTCATGTCAGCCAGTGGAATATAAAGCACCATGAGATATAGTCAACCTGTGCCAAGCAAAGAAGGTCACAGGGTAGAGCAAAACAAATTAACTAAAATTGATGCTGATCTGTGAAGAAAAAACAAAACCAAAACTTTTCTTGCTGAGGGGCTACCCCCTGCTCTGCACCATTCAGATCTTAGGAGATATAGCAAGATTACTTACCTCATCCCCTACTACCCCAGCAGTTGTTGTGGTTCCTTTTCCATCCAAATTCTAGGTTGGGGGGAGTAATTGGCGTCTCCACTTCTAAAGTATGACTGTTGGTCCTGCATTGTAGGTTATGGTGACTTCTCCATCCTTCCCACCTCTTCTTATGCTGCCTCTCTTTGTAGTTCTCTTTATTGGCTTCCATTTCACCTTAGAATCAAATTCAAGCTCCTGTGCTTTGCTTTCAAATCCCTCCACAGTTATTGTCCCACTTACATTTCTGACCCAGTAAAAAAATACTCCCCCTGCTGCTCTCTTCACTCCTCCAGTGACCTACTAATGACTTCCTCACACATAACCTCATCACATGCACGGCTCCAAGACTTTTCTAGAGCTGCCCCAGCTCTCTGGAATGGTCTTCCTCCTTCTATTCTGCTTGCTTCTACTTTCTGCTCATTTAAAAGAGCACTCAAAACCCATCTTTTCAAACTTGCCTACCCATCTTCTTCGTCTCCTAAACTCTTACTACTTCCCACCATTCCATATCCCCCTCCTATTGTGTGTTACTTACCCCACCACTTAGATTGTAAGCTCTTCTGGACAGGGTCCTCTCCTCCTTTCTCTGTCTGTATTCCTCTGTCTTTTGCAACCTCTATTTAATGTATACCACTGCGTAATATGATGGCACTATATAAATCCTGTTTATTTCCATGTTTAATAAAAATAATTATAATAATGTCAGTGCATGCGACCACTGTCACATCTTAAGTGGCTGCAGGAGACTGCGGGTGCACAGAGGAGCAGTTAACAGGTGCAAGGGAATCAGTTATTTAGCTTTTAACATCCCCTAGACATGAATGAGCATTAATCCTAGGTTTAAGGAATTCTTTTCTGCACTCTTTAACTCCCATGCACTCTTGCACCCGTATGTTTATGAGGCAGTGAATGTGACATCAATAAACATTCACTTCTGATAATGGATTTGTATTGGAAGAATTATTTGCACACATAAAGGATTGCCTAAAAGGTCACAGTGTGGACAAATGGATGTTATTGAATAGATAGGATTTGTTTTCTATGTATCATGAATATATATATATATTATTGTTGCTCATAGCTTATTCACACCTCTCTGTCCCGGTGGGTTGCACATGCTTGTCAATGTGCATTATGTAATGGGGTAAGATGTGTTGTGTGTTCAGGCAGCCAATATAAATGAATGGAGTGCCTATTCAGCAGAATGGACAGAAAGAGATCACATGCATTTTCCTTGAATATTGAACAAAAAAATGTATAGTAATGCATTACTATGCCTGTGATATGATGCCTTGGGGTGCCATTACTGGTGAAGACCCCACAATGAACCAACAAGCAGAACTATGCATTGCGTATCACTGCTTCGATTCCTGCAAGCCATTGGTACAAATGGGCCCAAACTAAATTCTTTTATCTCTCTGGGGTTGTATAATTAAAAAGACAGACAATACAAACATATGGCCAACATGGCTTGCCGTGCATCACTTTCACACATATAGTTAAAGAAAGATGAACAGGATACGGATTCCCTCAAACATTTGTATACATCACTCTGCTATGCCGATGATTTTTTTGGCTGATCCCCAAAACCACCAAACACCCAAACCATCTGGGGCTGCTTAATATTGGGGCCATCCTTATGGTTTCTGAAACTCTTTATACATTCTCCTTCAATCCAGCAGTAAGACGTCAGTGGTAAAATACGACTATAAACATTTAGATGAAGAAGTTCAAAAGCTGCAAAATACATTGATTTAGCATTGCCATCCTGTGCTTCTGTTATATCCATGCTAGTACTTGTAGCTCCCCAGCTGGAAATATCAGGTTGCTGGAGATACAAAAGGTTGTTGCTGCACAACTGATGTTTATTTTTTGACACTTCCTATTGGTATCCTTATTGGTTTCCCTTCTGGTCCCTATCCCAGGCCAAACTGAGACTTGTAGTCCAACAGCAGCTGCAAAAATAATCTTTGCATTGTTTGGAGGTGGTACAATGTAACTTAAAACTCAATGGGCTCTATTTATAAATTATTCCCCTGTCAACTCTGGATTAGTTGCTAATTTTCATTAATCCTAATTTTACAAATTCAAATTATACTAATTTTCATTTATATGTGTACTTTTGAAATTGGCCACTAGGTGGCAGGACGAGTCGTTGTTTTAATAGGGACTGAAGTGGAGAGAGATTCGACCATCAGATGATTCGACCATAGTTTAAAACCCAATCACTAAAATCTTTTCTAAGTTTTACCATATGTTTGGCATTTCCTAAGTCATTTGGGATATTTTGAATTCTTCGACTGCCATTGAAATATTCCCTGATGTCGGTCATTTTTAAGGTACTCATAGAGTGACAACACTTTGTCCCTGTCTTCTAGTGGCTTTCTTGTGTAGTCACCATGTTATATGCTCTTCAATGTAAATAAGGAGCTGTGCCAATACACATTGCCTAGGTGTGGACCACTGTTGTCACCATCAGGAAACCCACGTCAAAAAATGCCATCACCGAGTGCATGTAGTCAGGAAGTGGCTGAAGAAGGTTAGCAGTGCTGAGCAACAAAGAAAGCAAGCGAAACAATAAACTAATCAACCAATCCTCAGCCTGCTGACTGGGCAACGAAAGAGCGTCATCACACCAATGAGATAATCAACCTGCCCCTTCTTATTCCTATCAAGTTCCCAGTGTCAGATTGACAGTCTATGGCCATGGAAAAGGATTGCATAGGCAGTTTACATTTTCTACTGCAAAAATAGCTTTACTGATTTATACAGCTGTGTGCGTAATCTGAACTTCAGATATTATGTGCTGTGAATTACCGGCCTTTTCAGCAAAAAAGTGAACGTCCAGGTTAAACTTTGCTTTTCAGTTTTGATTAGAATGTGGAAGGGAGAGCCCTTTTGGGGATTTCTTGATATTCAGGTCGCCAGCAGAAACATTTCCCCCCACTTCTTGTTCTGCTGACAGCAGTCCCAGCAAACCTTGGTAAATTTCTATAGACAACACTCTGGATGGAAATTCAAATAAAACATAATCCAAATAATTCACAGACTCCAGAAAATACAAAACCATCACATTGCCTCTCCCATCCTATTGTGTGTGAAATTCCCCCACCTACTAGATTGTAAGCTCTTCGGGGCAGGGTCCTCTCCTCCTATATCACTCTCTGTATTATTCTGTCATTTGCAATCCCTATTTAATGTACAGCGCTGCGTAATATGTTGGCGCTATATAAATCCTGTTTATTAATAATAATAATAATAATAATAATAATAATAATAATAATAATTGCCTTTCAGATTTTGCTGATAGATAGATCATGCAAAGTAACTGATCCACCACTGTCACCTTGAGGCCGACATCAACTACTGCAAATTAAATTTACAAAATTTATGGAAACCAATTTTATTGTGACAATGCAATGAGGGATGGAGGAGCATTAATGAATATAACAGTCTATACCATTGCTTTTTTATGCCCCTTAGTGGTTTATTTTCACAAAAAAACTGTTTAGCATTCTATGCTGATTTCCCCATTTTACTAGATGTCTCTGATAAATGGAATCATTTCTTATAATGACGACCTGCATGGCCTGGTTTACTGCGATTCTTTATTAATCTCACAGTGTGCTCTCGCTGTGGAGCGTAATGTAATAAGCTGGGGCTATACGACTGCTAATAAAGACACAGCGGCAGGAGGGAAAAATAGAACTGATCCACATTGACTTATATGGAGACAATAGATGAAGAGATGATACATTATATCACAGGTAATTATGAGGGACATATATTTATACTTCAGAAAGTATTCAGACCCTCTTCACTATTTTATATTGCAGCCTGATGATACAATCAAGAAATTCTTTTTTTCTCATTCATCTACACTCTACCATATAATGAAAAAAAATTTGAGACAATTTTGTAAATTTATTAAAAAGAAACAACTGAAATCTTACATTTCCATACATGTTCAGACATTTTGCAACAACTGGAAATATAACCCAGGTGCCTCCTATTTCTCTTGGTTGCTGCTGAGATGTTTCTGAACCTTGATTGGAGTATACCTGTGATAAATATCATTGATTGGATGTGATTCACATCTCTATAGAAGGCTTCATAGGATTGACAATGAACATTAGAGGGAAAACCAAGCCATGAGGTCAAAGGAATGGTCTGCAGAGCTCAGAGATGGGATAATTGCAAAGCAAAGATCTAAGGAAGGCTTCAAAAACATTTCTGCTTCCCTGAAGGTTCAAGTGGCCTCCATATTCCTCAAATGGAAAGAAGTTTGGCACAACAAGGACTTCTGGTTGTCTGACCAAACTGAACAATTGAGGGGGATTGGGCTTAGTGAGAAAGGTGACCAAGAACCCGAATATCACTCTGAGCTCCGGAGATCCTGTGTGGAGATAGAACTATTAGTAGCAGCCGGATTAACTGGAGTTTTGTACTGAAAAAAACATTGTAAATTGGGATATTTTGATATTTAAAATATCTGGTTACCTTCACATAGGTATTTAAAGTAAGTATTCCAAGAAAAGATATGTAGACAACTACTCTAATGAGTAAAATCTTCAAATATCTTTTATTTAAACCACATCCAGAGCTCTGGTGTACTTTAAATAATACAAAGGGAGGAGAGTTGGGCACATCATTCTCCCAGCTGCACCATGATACAATATTCTTACCCCTGAGTGTGGCAAAGTGATGAAATGGGAATATATTGTGTATATACTTGGAAACTGTGCTAAATGCACTCAGATCTATATACAGGAAATTCCCATCTTGGTGTTTTGGAGATCTAGCAAATGGTTCCCCAGTTTAACACTTGCACTGGGAAGCCCCAAGATGTTTTCGGCACAAAGCATTTTTATTTGTGCACCATGGATTAAAAAAATGGTAAAAACAATGCTAAGGTAAGGATACAGAGTAATCGAAAACGAATTTAAAACGTTAAAACACCTAGAAGCTGGGTGCAAGGTTTAGAGACAATGAAGAGGGTTGGCAGAGATGGCAGAAAGTGCCTAGCATAAGGATTTGGGATTCAATGTCCTCTTTTCTTTGCAACATCTTGGACCAATTTGCAGCAACAAGCAGTAAGACAAATTCAAAGCAAACTGATCGGAATCTATACATGTGTAAGCGTTTTTTGCTAGTACAACCCGTGAGCAGAATTCCAACCAATCTTCAGATTCTAATTTATGTGACAGGTGCACTTTGACATCAAAACTTTGGACTTTAATGGCCTTGAGACATATGTTGTGAAGGAGACGAGCTGTCACATGGCGCTAACCTATTCATCTATAATACAAGATATCCAGCCAATGAAACGTTCCCATATGGAACCCTGAGCTGGGAGCATTTATGCTAATGGTGCGTTGAGGACAGAAGACGTATCGTACGGCTAGGATAAACACATTTCTAGAACTTTTTGTAATGAGGAACATGGAGATTGCAGCTAAAATGTTAATTTGTATGATAATAAAATTTATATTCTACACAAGGAATTTAGGAGTCCATAGAGGTTTGTACGTCATACTGTTTAGATTTACATTGAAGCATAAAAACGCCAAAAAACCTCCCGATGGGAAATATTTCTTTCTATTAGATTTGTTTTTCTTTCGACGACAATAATTATATAACATATACCATGTATAATAATATAACTGGACATACCGGTATATAACAATAGGGGCTTGATTGGACCAATGTTTCTCGAGCTTTTGGGGGAACCCTTGAGAAACTTTCAGGGCCTCAGGAAACTGTTCTATAATTACTATATCCACAGATCACAGTACATTAGTGCGGTGGTCAGTGGGAAGAATTCCTCTTACATTGCTGGCCATTGGGAAGAATGTCACCCTGACAGATAGCTAAAAATCATTGGTGTCACTTAAACTGACCTAAGAGGCGCAAACTACTCATTGCTCAAGGAACCCCCAGCAACCTGGAGAAACGCCGGTCTAGATGTTGGTGGTAACACTGGTTTCCAGTGGCTCCAGATGGTACCCACCTTACCAGCTGCTTTTCCACCCCAACCACTGTCAATGAACCAGCATTTTCCAGCAGGTGCAACTGGACCAATAAGGTTCAGACTGGTGGCGGGAACAGCAATTACTGGGTGGCACCTTGACAGCCAATCGGCTACTCCAACAACTGCCCTGGTTCCTAATACTACTAGATTGTAAGCTCTTCGGGGCAGGGTCCTCTCCTCCTGTATCACTGTCTGTATTAGTCTGTCATTTGCAATCCCTATTTAATGTACAGCGCTGCGTAATATGTTGGCGATATATAAATCCTGTTTAATAATAATAATAAACTTGAATTTAAGCATTTGACAATGGATGGCACCCCATTAATTTCTTATGGGAAGTGGTGGGTGAGATGGCACACAGAGGGCACTATTTATAAAAGAGGGAATCAGGCATTCCCCAGTGGGAATCTTCCAGGTCCATGTGTTTCAATGCCAATAATTGATTCCCACCAAGGAATGTTTAAGGGAATATCTGATTCCCTGTTTTATAAATAGACCAACAGGCTTGGTTCTTAGGTGTGAGGAAGTAGTAACTGCGCCACAACAGTGTATGCATTGGTGCATAAAGATGTCATTCAGTGGTAAGGGCACCCGAATCACCACAGAGGAATGCTGTACACAGGATGAGAGGTGCAGCTTTAAATAATGCAGAATGCATGTTTGCAATTCTTTAAATGGGCTGTTCACTGTAGTGCATTGCCCTCCAAATTGGTCCTGACAGTGACATTGGTCCTGATTTATTATAGATCTCCAAGACTGAAGAAGATAGATTATCATGGGAGAACCTTGGGGATCCAGCAAACCTGGAATGGATTTCCCAAAAATCATTTGCTACTAGTTTGCAAAGGTTTTAAGTCCTGGACCAGATCCATTCTAGGTTTGCTGGATCACCTATGATAGTCTATCTTCTCCAGTCTTGGATAGATTTAATAAATCAGGACCAATGCCCTACATTTGTGTTCTTGGGCTCAGTGAACATTTTACACTCCTTTAGTGTTTTGCTGAAAAGGTTACAATGTTTCTCTTTGATGAAATCTTTATTTTCAGTCTTGTTCTGTTTTACATTTCTCTTTTTTTTCATTGCTTGCATATCTTGTGTCCCTGCAAGCGCAGAGCCAGGCAATCTGCAAAAATCCGTCCCAGGTGAATGCTTTCATCAGTGTATGAACTGCTATACTGACAGAGCACATGGCATCTCCTGTGTAAATATTCACCCATAACTCCCGAGGATGAATGATCTGCATATGAGGAAGGGGCAGGTGTGGGGTATGCAGAATTTGCTTAAAGTGGACCCCGCACCAGGCAGTGGTAAGTGATGACAATGTAGCCCTTGCAGGTTTGTATTACCTAGAGGTAACATGAATCCCCTGACCTCTGCTTTACCCAAACGGTGGGTCAATATGACAGCCAGGCACCTGATCTCTTAAGTATGAGGGCAATGATAGCCTTTATGACAGGTTTCCTTGAAAGCTCAGCTGAATACATTGCAGTAGCAAAGTCTTACCATTGGATAGAAAATCCTTTCCCATTCAAGCTTGCTGCAGAGAAGCCTTGTGCTCCCTGCGAAAGCAGTGGGCTCCCTGAAGAGGTCCAAAATATCCTCTCCTAAATGGGAGCTTATGCACTTTAATCAGCAGGTTTGTTGATTGAAGAGCTATAGGTTTTACCTCTGCAGAGAGACCGCTGCTTCCACACAGAGAGCAAGGCTCCTTATCTGCAGCATGTTGGCTCTTCTATTCAGGCTGTGGCTGCTTTGTAAGACTTTGCACATCTTCTTTTTATGTACTTGGAATGTATTTGGATTTTGATTTAAACTGAAAGCTGAGTTGTGTAATCCCCGGCATGACAGGTCCTCTTTAGGGTCTCATTGCATGTACAGTGTTGTGTGTGGTAATCCCTGTGCAAGGATTTCTCTCTGCAGATGGCGAAACAATGAACACATATTCAAAAACCAGAAGAACAGTAGCTGCAATGTGTACGGTGAGGATCTTTCTCAGGCCGAGGCATTGAGAAATATCTTTTTACGAGAATTTGGTGTAATTTCATAATATGTATCATAATCATGTATCATAATCTGAACATTTGCCCAGGTTGTACCCCAACCCACATCCTTCAATCTGCAGATCAATGCCTGAACTGGCTGCCCTTCCCCTATGGTAATACCGATTAACAGATCCCGCTCTCCAACTCACACATAACAGGAAGTGATTGTAGAAGAATCTTCATGGCAGGATCATCAGGGATTATTATTGAAAAGGAAGCTGCAGATTTTCTGAACTTCTAAATGACACAAAAGTTTTAAGTCTACCGTCTATGGGGTCCTCTGGTTACCGGAGATCCCTTACTTGCTAGCAGGATGCACAGCGTATTCACCGTATTGGGACAGAGGCTGAGCCCTCCCTGCACATTCAGCAGCAGTTTGTGAAGAAGGCCCCTATGGGCCTGGTAGCTATTTTGGCCCTCTGTTCCTACACCACTCCCTCTATGGGCACCCTTGGCTCTGGGCCCTATAGCAGGTGCTATGGCTGCTGTGGGTATTTCTGTGCCACTGTGGACACCTTTTTGGGTGACAAAGGATTTTTTCTCACTTTGGAGTAACTTCCTCTCCATAATTTTCCTGTCCTGGATCATCTGCACCAGCCCTATGTGCACCAAGGAGACTGACCCCCCGATGGAACTCCCGGTGCCCCATGGCTATCCTGATACTGCAAGATTATTGGATGCTATTTGATGACATCACAGGAAGAGATTTAGGCAAGTGGTGGGCAGAGCGGCTCCTGGGTGGCCCTATGCCAGCCACTCAGGAGCTCAATCATTGTCCTGGTCTTCAGTGAAGCAGAATTTGAACATTGGAGAGCGGGAGGTACTGGTTTATAGGGGTGAGGAAGCAGTAGGTGCCCCACAACCTCACCACCCATCCAACCTTACACTTCCATGATTCTTGTGTGAACTACACTAAGACTACGCTAACACTGACCATGAGGTTCTGGTGGCGTTACTGCTTCCTTATGCCAGGGAACCGCTGTTTCGGGGAGGGAGGGACGCTGCAAGGAGCATCCCCATAGAGAATGAACGGGGACGGCAATAAGTTGTTGACTACCACTCATTGCTTCCAGCTGTTAAATCTACAGATGCTGATTCTTCCAGAGCCAGTGCTGCAATGCAACTAACCAAGCGACTGGCAAGCTGCCAGCTGAAAAGAACCGCACAGGATCCAGAGGCACGTTAGAAAAAGTATTACCCAAAATTCACACATTTGTCACATTAGATTCATTTAGAAAATATATTTCAATCCTGAGTAAAACTTCACACATTTTCTAGGTAAATCCAATGTGTTTGTAAATTATGGGTAAAAGCTGGGTGAATCATGGGTGAATATATCTATAAACAGACCCCACGGATTTAATTCAAAAGGAGGTCTATGGGGTGAATGAGACAACATGAAAATAAGTTGAGAGATTTTGAGAATTTGGAGGAATTTAGAAGACTTGTTTTTGGCTTTGTTTCTGGAATGCGGTTTCTTGTAACTGATGTCACAATAACTTCCCTTAGTTGATGCACTAAAACTTGTCTTAAACGTGTTGTAACCACCTGCTGAGTGCACAGAGAGCAGATTGGATGCTGCGGAGACTCTGAAAGGGTAGGTCTGTAATATGAATGCAATTCAGGTTTTCTGTATATGTGACTGATGCTCTTTGGGCCGTGTCAAGGGAATGATTGGGACCAGGGGTGTAGTGGGGTGGGCACAGGAGGGAACGCCGTGCCCTCACTTTTTTCTGAAATGGGTACAAAGAAAAGGGAACCCGTTGTGACATGTAGGCAGGGGTGTAGTGGGGCGGGCAAGTTTGAATAACAATGATGCGCCATGAAATGTTTCAGGTAGATGGTCATATCTAGCTACAGGTCTCCTATTAGAACAATGACTCGTTCAGCCACCTAGTGGCCAATCGTCAATAGTGCACAGCTGTCACAATAGGAAATAAATGAATATTATAAGTGAATTGGCTGGGGAATCATTTATAAATTGAGCCCTGAATGTGAATTTTACAATAGCTGGATAAAAATTAAATTTTTAACGTATTGCATTTAGATAAAATATGACATTGGCAGTAGATGATGAGGAATTCTCTTCCTGTGTCAGTTTGTATAAAGATTTGTCATCGGCAGCAGCTATTTTTTATAAAATGCTGTGGAATTTGTTGGTGCTTTAACAATATTAAGCAATCTTAAATAATATTAAGCAATCATAATAAGAAGTCCCTCACCTCCTAGATTGTAAGCTCTTCGGGGCAGGGTCCTCTCCTCTTCCTGTGTCACTGTCTGTATCTGTCTGTCATTTGCAACCCGTATTTATTGTACAGCACTGTGTAATATGTTGGCGCAATATAAATACTGTTTATTATTGATAATACAAAAATTTTGAAATAGCTTGTTTGAAATAAAGTTAAAGCGTCATTTGCTTTCTTTTTTTTTATATTTCAGATCTCCAGAAAGTCTCCACTGGAAGGCCTGCTCAGGTTTTAGCAATATTATCCACAGATCCAGCGATTCTGTATCTGCTGCAGCAGCGCCCTCCAGTGTTCAAACTAAACAATGTCCACTGAAGATTTCCAAACTTGCAGAAGCGTTGACTCAAATCCTTCGACAATCCTGCCCTCTAGTGATATGATGGAGGTAGTGCACCTGGATGATGATCGTTCTTCAACTTCCATCGCTGATCCCAAATCTCAGGAAATTGCACCTGGAAATGACACAATCATTATTGAGCCAGATGGTATGTACAGAGGAAATTTGTTTGTTGAGAGGAATTGAAACAGAACAGGAATATTGTGTCTTGCTGTCCTTGGATGGCCTTACGTGTCTTGTGGAATTAAATCATTCTTCAAAATGTTATATAAAATAATAGAGGAGGGATTTACAAAGACCAGAACACATTGACCTAGATATTTTTTTATGCTGCATAATGTACATTTCATGGTCAGCCAATAGGTTAGTAAGTTAGTTCAGCAGGGGGGTCCAAAGACATGTATTCATTTTTCCTAAATGCAAAGACAGGAGGTAAAAATTGTTTTTTGTTTTTTTATTTAAGCGGCTCTATATGAATACAGTAAAAAATAAATTACAGAAAATAAGCAGAACAATCATCTCTTCCACTGCCTTTTCTTCTCTCCTGCAGACTCATCCAACAGATTTCCTCTTCCAGAAACACCCCAGTACCCATCTCCTCAGTGCATACCACTCACAATCAACTTGGAGTAAGTTTAGAAAACTTTTCCTGCCATTACAGAACTCTAAAATACTTTCTGATAAAATTTTGTAAAAAAAAAAAATCTATGTATTACAAAAAGGACTTGGATTGGCTGATTGGCTATCATCCTTGCTTTGCAGCATGGGGTCCAAAATTCATTCTCAACCTTAACTTTATCTGCATGGAGTTTGCATGTTCTCCTTTTGTTTTGTGGGTTTACTCCAGCAACTCTTCCAAAAATATAAAGTAGAGTTGGATTACTCCCAAGACAACTTTAGGCACAGGTCCAACCACTAGGAACCCAGCTACAGCCTTTAAACTCCTGCAGAAATAGCACCATTGGTTAGATTTACCCCACCATATCTGTTTATCATATCTAGGACCATGCCAATTGCAATCCTTATATCAAAGGAAGCGATGGGGGCCCTATTTGGCCTAATCCATATCTGATCCAAGAGCTCACAATATAGAATAATTAAAGGACAAAGGGTTTTGCTTGTGATTCAGCTATTTTTTCATATGTATGCATGCAGAAGATATAGGGCCTGGTTTATTAAAGCCCTCCAAGCCAAGAGAGGATACACTTTCAGTAGTGAAGCTGGGTGATCCAGCAAACCTGGAATGGATCTGGTCCATGATGAAATCCATGGTTTGCTGGATCACCTAGCTTCACTGCTGAAAGTGTATCCTCTACAGGCTTGGAGGGATTTAATAAATTAGGCTTATAGCACCTACTACCGTGTTTCCCTGATGATAAGGCATCCCCATCAAATAAGCCACCCCCCGATTTTTGCTCAAACAGTTAAAATAAAGCACCCCCTGCAAATAAGACATCCTCCGATACCTGATACTGTGTGCCTCTGTGTGACTCCTCGATGCTGGCTGCAGTGCAGAGTGAAACTGAAAGTAACTTCAAAGGACAAGCAAGCTGCTGATCCCTGCCCTAACAGAGTCTGTTACCCAGTGAGTCAGTGATCAGAAGGGGACAATGAATGGCACAGAGTGATCAGAAGGGGACAATCAATGGCACATGAGTGATCAAAAAGGAGACAATCAATGGCACATGAGTGATCAGAAAGGGGACAATAAATGGCACATGAGTGATCAGAAAGGGGACAATCAATGGCACAGAGTGATCAGAAGGGGACAATCGATGGCACATGAGTGATCAGAAGGGGACAATCAATGGCACATGAGTGATCAGAAGGGGACAATGAATGTCACAGAGTGATCAGAAGGGGACAATCAATGGCACATGAGTGATCAGAAGGGGACAATGAATGTCACAGAGTGATCAGAAGGGGACAATCAATGGCACATGAATGATTTTCAACAATAAATGTGTACTGTAGTCTTCTTCATGGAAAAATAAGACATCCCCCTGAAAATAAGACCTAGGGCATATTTTGGCATTTCAAAAAATATAAGACAGTGCCTTATTATAGGGGAAACAGGGTAGTGACTGCTGTTCTATTTTGATAATTGACCACTAGATGGCAGACCAAGCCTTAGTTGTATGCAATAAAGAGAGCGCTGCATGGGGATTCAAACAAAACTGAATGAAAGAACGGCTGAATAGATGAGCGAAGAATTTTTATATATATAGCTCAAAGTGTCAGTATGCGTGTGCACTGCATTATGAGAGGGGCATAGCAAATTATATACGTGCCTAGGGTGAAGGAACTTGCAGGGGAACTTTCTGTTACTTTGAGAGGGAAGTGAATTTTCTACCATTCACATACTTTTGGCCTACATAGTGTAGCAATGACTACAGTGCAAACAGCACGTTTCAACTATTAAAGCCATAGCAAGTATTAAGACTCAAGAAGACCTCTGCTGGTGGTACCTATTACCGCAGCTCATGGCCTTAGATTGTAAGCTTATTTGGTCAAGATTGGTGTGAATTTGTAATATATTACACACAACACTATTTCCTTTCATATCCACAGACAGCTGTTTATCACGGAGGAAACTGCAAGAGAAGCATTGCTGTCATTTGGTAAGACAAGGCCCTACTACAGCAGTGCAGCTGCGGAAGAGATGAAATTTCTTGACCTCTTACCCTCAAACACTTTTAGGGTAAGTGAAAACTTGAATCTGGTCATAAATGATCATTTCAAAGTGAAACTGACTTGAACATTCATTCTTTCTGTTACGTGTTGTATTAGTTCCCATAAAACTCTTCCACCCTGTGCACATACCCTTAAAACCTATCTTTGGAGGTAAACTGCAATGTGAAACAGCCTGAATTACTTTAACCTTCATCCCTTGGCTCTCACCAATTCCATCTCTGGAATTCTCATACCTGCCATTTCTGATAACTCTGTACACGCTCCCTGGACTCTCCCTACTACTTATCAGAGTTCAACAATCCCAATTACTTACTTTCCTTGCGGAGGGACTACAGATGTATCTATTTTAACTTATCCTTAAACAACACCATAAATTTGTTCCCCTGAAGAAGCCACACGGCAAAACGTGTTGGGAAATGAGATAACTGTGTTTTATTCTCTCCAAAAATGTTTTTCCTGTTTTACATTCAATCCCACATCAGAGTTCAGTTGAGCTTTGTCTTGTTAAAACTCATGCTTTAACCATAGCATTATCTTCAGTAAAATACTTTTTTGTTGCCAGAAAACCTTTCTTTTTCCGCTTTCTCCTCTTCCAGTATTCCTTGGAGACATTTGCTGAATTTCGTGTCTGCCAGAGGAAAACAGAGCCCTATTATAATTGTGGTGAGTGTGCTGACTCCATGACAAACTCCGTACACCGGAGGAATGGGATCTCTGAGTCCTCATTGGGTTGTGTAGTTTTGTATTTGAGTCCCTCTCTATTTGCTTGTTTTCTGATGAAGAAGTGGATGGTCCTGAAAATGGGCCCCCGCCTCATCCATGGAGCATCATGGTGGAACCTCCGGTAATGTTCAAGGAAGGAAACCATCGCAGAAAGCTTCCTCACACCTCTTCGGTGAAGGTATAGCAGAGATTTCTTTGTTTTTAAAGGGAACACCCAACCAAAAAAATGA
Organism: Pyxicephalus adspersus; assembly: GCF_032062135.1. Taxonomy (NCBI): domain Eukaryota; kingdom Metazoa; phylum Chordata; class Amphibia; order Anura; family Pyxicephalidae; genus Pyxicephalus; species Pyxicephalus adspersus. The sequence goes on along the minus strand of NC_092865.1, from coordinate 47,737,515 downwards.
TACATTGTATACACTGCCATGTATTAATAAAGGTGTTCCTTTAAACCCTGCATATAACAGTCCTGCTGGAAATGCAATGGATCCGGGAAAACGAATTGCGACATTTGTTATGGAACTCATCTACTGGTAATTTACAATAATGCACAAGTGATCATTTTAGAGTCCAGTGACCCATCATAGCCAACTCAAAAATACAAAATATTTTTATCTATTAAAATGCAGAAAAAAAGATACAGATTGAGCCCTCATTGTTTTTATTTTTTCCCTTTTCTATCTATAAATATATGTTTTTTTCCCATATACAGACAACATGCCCTGCATGTATGGGTGCTCCCCACAGTCAGGGAAGAATGTGCTTCGCCTGCGGTGGAAATGGAAGGAGGCTGTGAGTACAATACTAAATATAATTATAGGGTGCTGTTAATAATATCATGTGACTTTATGCCTAGGCAAAATATCACATGGTCTCTGGGTACCCCAGGGAATGTTTAGCATTATTGGGGACTGCTGTGAGTCTGTTGGGTTCAGTCTTCTAGAAATTTGTCGTGATGGAGCCCTCTCTGTACAACAATCCAGTTACTAAAATGTTTTGAAAAGCAAAGTTGGCCATTTAGATGGAGTTGTGGGTTACTCTCCATTTTGCAGCCTTAACATCCTTCACTTTTCTGGGAAGTCTTTCCACCAGATTTTGGAGGGTGTCTGGGAATCCACCCCCATTTGTCAGGTCAGGTGCTGATGTTGGATGAGAAGATCTGGATCATCATTCTAATTCATCCCAAAGGTGTCCAGTAGGGTTGAGGTAAAGACACATGCTGAAACAGAGAGGGTCTTCATCAAACTGTGACCACAAGGCTGGAGGAGCACAATTGCCTACAAGGTCTTTGTATGATGGAGTATTAACAGAACCTGTCAATAGGGAAACTTGAAGTAATTTGGAAGGAGTTCCACACACTATTTGCCATACTCTACAGCAGCTATTGTCAACCAGGCCAGTGTTTTTCCACCCAGGTTCCTCCAGGCCAGTGTTTTTCTGCTAGGGCTCCTGCACCCCAGTGTTTCTCCACCAGGGTTCCTCCAGGCCAGTGTTTTTCCTCCAGTGTTCCTCCAGGCCAGTGTTTCTCCACCAGGGTTTCTCCAATCCAGTGTTTCAATGTCTTTTCACCGGGTTCCTTCATGCAGGGTATTTCTGCTAGGGTTCCTGCACCCCAGTGTTTCTGCACCAGGGTTCATCCAGGCCAGTGTTCCTCCAGGCCAATGTTCCTGCTAGGGTTCCTACACCCCAGTGTTTCTCCACCAGTGTTCCTCCAGAAAAGTGTTTTTCCACCATGGTTCCTCCAGGCCAGCGTTCCTGCTAAGGTTCCTGCACCCAAGCGTTTTTCCACCAGGGTTCCTCCAGGCCAGCACTTTTCCACCAGGGTTTCTTAAGAGTTTGCTAGGGGTTCATTGAGCAATTTGTTCTTAAAGGGTCAGTTTAGGTGACATCATAGATCTTTTTGGTTATATGTATGGGGGACATTCTTCCCACTGTTCACCATGCCAATATACTGTGAGCTGTGGATATGATGAGCTGTGAAAGAAGAAGTTCCCAGAAGACCTGAAAATTATTTCAAGGGTTCCCCCATGTAAAAGGTTTGAGAAAGGCTTTTCTAGGGGGTCGTTAGGGTTTCATCAAACTATGGCTGATTGGGCTTCCATTTAATGATGGCTGCTTAGGTCTGGGGCCAACATCACTTGGTCGAATCAAGAGACTCAAATACATTTTCAGGGCTCTATGAAGATTGTCTTCTAGTCATCACTGTGGGTGGCATTCCTATCGACCATCGACCACCAATTGAGGCTTTTTCACATTGGCCCCCCAAAAATGGTTCCCCAAGACCAAATAATTATTTTAAGGGTTCCTCAGGGGTAACAGAAAATGAAAAAGGCTGCTTTGTGACGACACAATGGTAACAGATTCCTCATTCATCAGATCTGCTGTCCATTTCCAGTATTCTGTCTTAAATGTAATCCTTCTGTCTCTCTGCAGATGCACTGGTTGTTGCGGTAGAGGGTACAAGGTGTGCAATTTTTGCCTCGGAGCCAAAAGCATTTTACAATACATTGAAGTCACAGTCTACTGGTAAGAAAACATAGCCAAGGAATGATTTGTGCCTGATCAGCTCTCCAAGGCTGTAGAAAATAGACTATCATGGGAGAACCTGAGTGATCCAGCAAACCTGGAATGGATCTGGTTCAGGATTGAAAACATTTGCCAAAAAATAGCAAATGACTTGCAACAATGGGGGGGGGGGACACATTTTACAAATCTGGGTAACATATTTCTTGACGCTTTTAGGACGGTCTTCACTACTACTGCTCTAACAAATCAGGAAACAGAAATCCCCTCAAAAAAGCTGACAAAAGTGACTGGGGTGCCTGTCTTCAGGGAGGAGCAAGTTGTGGTAAGTTCTTGAAATTATTTTTTTCTTTGTACATGCTACATTATAAAGTATTTTCCACAATGTTAAGCCAGTCTTGTGATCCTGGAGACTCAGAAAGCTTGTGATATCACTCCGTGTAGGAGCAACAGCTTCATCCGGAGTGACATTTCCATTTCCCTCTGTGCAGGAGCTTTCTGTAGACCGGTCACTGCTACTCTCTCTTGTAGTGGGGGCTGCCTGGTATTGTACCCGCCCACTCCTTTAGTTTACTGTAGGAAGCATGTAGTGGGTGGAGATTCTGGGGCCCTCCCACAGCTCTTCTCTTTGATAACGTCACTGCTACATTTACAAAGCAATATCTAAGTTTGCCATGACTTTTGGTGCTCACAATGCAGATTTAAATACTTTCCAGCTTCAATTCTATAAAAGATTTGTCCTCAGAGTTCAGCTTTTAGATTTTTATTATTTTCCTCATTACATGGGGTTTTTAAAAAGTAAAATCTGTTTATTTTTTTCCTGCTGTCACTTCAAGGTTCCCCCTATCATGGATTTTCCAGATGATTCTGTTAATAAAACATCTCAAAAGATCATGCAGGAGCATTTGAGCTTATCTACCTCCTGCCGAATCCTGGGGCAGGTAAGTGTCTGCCAAACCACCATCCTGTCCATATATTCATGTAGGTATTCTTCATTATATAATAAATATATATAAAAATATATAATAATATATAATAAATCAGCTGCAGCTTCAGGTTTTCTTGTGCACTTCCTCCCCTGCTCCTGAATTTAGAGGCAGCCTTCTGAGAATGTTCTGTGCAGATCTTTGGTAGAATTAGCACTGGGGATGGCATAGAGTCTAAATTTTGGAGAGGGCGACAACGCTGCTCTTTCATTATTAAAATACAGCAAACGTTGTTACCTTAGGACAGGATGTTTGTTACTGGCAGGATCAGTTTCCTATACAGCATTGTGTCCTTTTTGTCCCCCATAGAAACAAATTCTTGAGCTGCTGCCGGTTACAAAGGTCAAATCTACCTGGAAAGAGAAAAAATGTGACTTCTTTGTGTTTGGAAACGAGTGTGAAGTCTACACCGACACGTACCCGCAGACCGGCCGCTGCACCATCATGTGACCTGTGAAAGGAGAGGGGTCTCTACGAAGAAGATTTATAGTTGTATGTTAATGTAAACCAATTTGTTATTTTTTCTGGGTTGAATAATGATTGGCTGATCCTCCAATCCTGTGACCAAATCTCTAGAATTACCAAGTTGTTATATAGCGCCAACATATGCCATAGTGATGTACAAGAACCATAGTCATGTCCCTCAGTGAAGCTCATAATCTAATAAAAAGGCCAGGGGAAGCTGAATAACTTACCAGAAAGTTTTTTGGGGGAAAATCTGGAGAGGGGACATTCAAACTCCATGCAGACAATGTCATCAATGACAACTAAAATAGGATTTCTGCTGTAGTGGGCTGGCTTGTGGGAGGAGTTATGCAAATATTCCCATATGCAAATATAATATATGCAGGGCTGCGAAGGGAGAAGCTAGATGATACAGCCCATCCTCCAGCCAGGAAATTATGCGGGGGTGGGTCTACCTGACTTGCTTCAGCTGCTAATGCACATTGTGAGATAGAAAAACATTGAAGGCACTGAAAACAGTTTGTAATTATTTGATAAGTTGTAGGATGTCCAATAAATTTCCCAGCCCAGCTCTGCTGAAGTAGCTTCCAAAACAAAAGAACCCCCCCCCCCCCAACTACCATCCAGAATGTAAAATCTGTAAATAAAAAGTCAAACCAAACCCTTATAAGTTCAAAACCTTTTTAATTATTTTATTTAATCATGACATGAAATGTAGAACATTGTGCTGGCCCAGCTCCTCCATCTCTCCCCTTAGCTCCCTCCTTTATGTAGCTGCAAGGGGGATCAGTTAAGTACCAGCCCTGAATCTTCTGGGACTGCTGATATCACATTCAAGGTAGAGGCACCAGGTGTCACTAAGATTACATATAAAGGATATCCAGAAAATATGTTCAATGGACTTATAATATAATGGAAAGATTTTTATTAATAAAAATGGTCTGGTGACAGGGTCTCTTTAAATTTCCAGAATAATAAAGCTCTTACTTGATATGCATCTCATTCTTTTCGTTTTATGTCTTTTAAAACAAAATCTTTACGAGGACAGTTGGTCTTAGTCAAATGTTACTTTTTTTTGGCTAATTGTTTTTGTATTTCTCCTGATGCTGGAAATAAGCTGGGACAGATGATGAAAATTCGTCTTTGTAGTCTTCATAGTCCATAGTGCTCACAAGTCACATGACTGCACAGCTGGCTCCCACTGGAAAGTAATCTATATGGACTTTGTTTTCTTTCCCATACACAAAAAAGTCAAATTAGTCATTTTTCCAGGAATATTCCACCTTGGTGAGAGGAATCCACTCAATGCTGTGCTTCTAGAGAGAGATAGGGAGGGAGAAAATGAGGAGAGAGAGCAGAGAAAGGGGAAGAAAGAAAGGGAGAAAAGCAAAAAAGAGAGGAGAGGGAGAAGAGTGAGATGGGAGAGAGAAAGAGAATGAAAAAGTGAGGTGGGGAGTAAGATTAGGGAGAGAGAGATGAACCGAAAGAGGAGAAAATATTATTAAAAAAGACATGAAAAGAAAGGCTGCAGGGCTGTAAGGCTGAGCGTTTCTTTTCAAACAAATGCATGAAAAGAGAAGCTCAGCCTTACATTGATGGTCTCAGTAGTAAAACTTTATCTCCTACACAACTGCGCATCCAAGCCTTGCACATGCTTTCCACCCATTCCTGTAGCTAGGTGAAATGCGTCAGCCAGGTCTTTGCACAAGGCTGGATGTGAACTTGTTCCGAAGTATTACTGTGATGGTCTACGTGCGGACACCTCTTTCCTTTGCTGAATATTGTTCGTTTTTTTTTAAAGCACTTTCTTTCAGAGTGGTCATTTCACAGAAGTGAATCAGCCACATATTTGGTCCTAGTGGATAATTTGCATGCAGAATAGAAAAGGAAATTCCCAAATTCTCTTACTGGATCTCTCCCAAATGCTGTTTTGTTACCATCCCATGTCGTTCTCAGTTACATACATCAGCCAGCTCTGAAGATGGTCACACAAATCTCTGAAGGGTGTTGGGTTATGCAAGATCTTTAATAAACTATATACATGATTAAACTACTGAAATTACTCTTCATTACAGGATGATTTACATACTACCTAAACTAGTTGGACCACCTTTGGCTTTGATTATGGCACTCATTCATTGTATCATTTTGATAAACCTATGCAATATCACAACATATATTTTCATCAAGATTTGTGTCCATTTTCCCCTAAGATCTCTTATTAATGATGGGAGAGTCAGAGTACAGTGTAAAGTGTTCTCCAGCTCTTCCCAATGATTCTCCATGGGGTTCCGGTCTGGACTCTGTGGTGGACAATCCATGTGTGACAATGATGTTGCATGTTTCCTGAATTATTCTTTCCCAATCTGAGCCCCATGGGTAATCTTGGTTACAATATTCATTCCCCAAACACAATTACACATCACATACAAGCACTGCGTTATATGTCGGCGCTATATAAATACCGTGCAATAATAATAATACCTGTCTTAGTATCTTACAACGCCTGGATTGGGAGCGATGTAGACTGATTTCCTTCTGAGATGCTTCATTTATGGAGGGATCTGGGAATCCAGTGATTGGTTGAAGCTGCTATCAGAGATATAAATTTGATTATTACAATGTTCCACATGATATATGGAAGGTTTTCTTCACTAATATCATATTATCTCCACACAGCTTCCTAATTTTATTAGATAATATGTTAACCCAGTCATATTTTCTTTTATGTTTTCATCCATCCCATATGATCTACACATGAATTTCATTTAAATATATTTCTTAATAATCTACAAATGATATTTATACATGTTGTGTCACCAAATCTGTTGCAGATATTACTGATGAGAAGTTGTAGTGACATTATCACCATGCATATAGAACACAGCTGTGGGAGGGGCCTGGAAGCTCCACCTACTACAGACTACCTGCAGAAAACAGCAGGAGGGGCGGAGACAAGACCAGTTACCCTGCACAAGAAGGGAGTGCAGCAATGACTGGTTTGTATTAGAGGAAACTACTGTACAGGTAAAGTACAGAGATTGTCACACTTGATTACTGTGCAGATCTGTAAGAATTACTCAAAATACATCAAGATTTAGGTAATATTGGACATGCTTTCTGTATTTGGCAACATTTGTTGAGAATAAACCTTGGAATTTGAGCATTCCAAGAGTTCTGATCAGAGAAATACCAGTCAATGACAAGTATAATACAGCCGATCTTGCCACCTGACAATGACAGCAAAAAAACAAAAAACAAATTCAGATTCTGTATTTCCAAATACAAAAGTCCGATCAACCCGGAGGTTGGGATTTTTCCCATTCTACTTCACCTCTAATAAACATTAAAAGTGACTCCAAAGGGGCTCAAGGAGCTCAGAAAGACCAAGCAACAAATAAGAACAACAAAACAGCTTAAATATCAAACTTGTTATAAAAGGAGATTTAAACAGATCTCACACTCATCTGCTCATCGGAGAAAACCACCTCCCCAGTCACCTTCTTGAAACTTTTTGAAGGAAAGTTAGACTTGTGGTCAGCTACAAACTCAGAGGTATTGTTTGTCCTAAAGGAGAATAAAATCATCATTCAGAAGGAAAACCCTCCATGGTATCCTGAATAACAAGAATGGCACCATCCAATTCTTACCATTTTATTGACAGCAGTACGTATTTCATAACGAACCCTTGCCCACTGCACTTCCGACACTTGTAGGAATCCGAGTCCATGCAATGCAAGCACCTGCGTAGTCAGAGGACTAATTAGCTTGGTTTCTAGAGATGAGCTTCCTAAATAGATGAGGGGGCAAGTTTGTACCCATCCTAACCCCAATTGAGATGATGGGACTGATTTATTAAAGGAATATAAGCTTTTTGTTTCTTTGGATTTCCTTGCACATTGCCCAAGCTAGGTAAATCATGTTTTTATCCAAATTAACAACTACATTCTTTTAGAAAATCAAGCCCAATTTTACTTTGCACATTTAGAGCAGGGGGATAAAGTTTTTGCACCGCTTTCCCCTTGCCTTTCCACACCACCACCAGCTATAATGATCCCACCAGCCCTTCTTTGCTCTTCCACCTTGGGGGAAGACAAGCAGCCCAAATGAAGCAGCACACAAGACCAGCTGACAACGCTGCTGCTAATTGCAAAGCAGTGGATTAGGGTTGTCAATCTTTAACAGAAAGTCATGGTACTTGCAGAAACTCCTCTTTAGAAATAATATTTGCTTAATATACATATATATATATATAACTAGCTGATATTCCTCAGATTGTGGAATGATCCTGTCCTGGAAGCTGCAAAAATTATCCAGTCTATATTTTGGAATGCTCAACCTACTGTGACACATCTTTAATTTGGTTGTAGGAATTTCCCATTTTGCAACTTACGTTGATCTCTGTGTTCCATAGACTGACTGTATAGGAAAATAAAGAAAACATACATATAAATATTTATTTATAAATGCTGCTATTATTTATTTACATTTGTATACTTCACAGTCAAATAGAGGTGGAGGCTCCTCCATATATGTTCAGAGGTTTCCAATTTAACAGCATAAAGCATTTGTGTTTAACTGGGCACCAGTCTTGTGGTCCAAGTTTAGGAGACTAATCAGCCAAAGTTTAAGGAACCTCTATCAACCTCTGGACAAACCCTAGGGTTTCACAGTTGGGAGAGAATGGTCCCTGACTGCTCTAGCATATGGTCAAATGAGCCCAAATGAGTTCAGGTGTTTCCATTGAGAGTACAAATAATGCTCCAGCAAACAAAGATATGGTAGACAATTGTCCTATTCCAGCCTTGTGGTCACAGTTTGGTGAAGACCCTTTCCATGATTGGGCCTGTGCACAAAACCAGCTCCATAAAGACATGGGGTCACCAGTTTGGTTTGGAAAAAGCTCAAGTGTCCTGCATAGAGCTCTGACCTCAAACCCACTGTACACCTCTTGGATGAATTGGAACATTGACTGTGAGCCAGGTCTTCTCCTCCAACAACAGCAAATGACTCGGCCACCAACTCCCATAGATGCCCTTTAAAGTCCTATGGAAACCTTATGGAGGATGTTATAGACACTCAAAAGGAACAGCTCTATATTAGTGCCATGCTTTTAGACTTAGAAGTCTAACATACTCATATGGTTGTGATGATTAGGTGTCTACACACATTTAGCCATATAATATATATCCTGAATAATTGTGTGATCCTTCTACTCCATGTCCAAAATTCCATCTGAAAATGGACCATAAATATGCTTTAAGTTGACTATACCTATTTAACTAATTAATGATGGGCTGATGAAGCTGTATGTAAGTGATATCAATTTTTGCATTAGCACTTGGAAGCATTCATCTGGTTGACTGATAGAAACCAAAGTCAGTAGAATGCTATATGTGTTTTCACAAAATTGTTCAGATTGCTGAAAAAAAGGCTGAATAAAAGTACGTTCCACCATAGAATAAAATCTTTGGGAATGCACCACTCATGACAAACATCTGTAAAACAAATTATATCCTATTGCAGTGTGAAGCACCAGTAATGGTATTGAAAACCATGATCTAGCATTGATTTCAAATCTGTGAGGCTTCAGGTTAATCTAGTTACCCATACAGATCCTCCACATTTTAGGCATATGTGTTTCCCTTTCCCTTTGCAGTCCCCGCACCGCTGTAACAGTCAGAAGATCATTGTCAACATTAAGAACATCAAACCCATTCACAGACCCCAGTTTTATCAAACTGAAACAGAGGAGCTGCACAGTTTGGTAAAAAAGTCCCCATAATCTGGGTAACAAATGATGGAATGGCAGGGGTACAGGTAGCACATTTGATGCCCCCAGTTTATGTTTGCCTGGAGCCACTTTTTGTCCAAAGCCATCCCTGAACGCAGGCTCCTGTGTCAGACTAAGAAGCCACAAAGTACCAGGAAAACCATCCTCATGGCCACAACTTTTGTTATTCATTTGGAAAGTCCATTGAAATCTATCACTTCCCACCCACGGAATGTAGAGAGTTAGAGGAGACCATGGAACAGTTTTTGCTTCAATGGCCCTTCAATGTAGAACTTTACAGTAGGGTGGGGAGGGCTTTAGGTATTCCCTGTCTCAGTGGCATGAGTTATGAAGAGGGGGTACATGGAGCATTCAAGACTCAGAGCAATTTTTATACTTTTTATAATTAATGCTATTACACTTGGAATTCATAGTGTCAGGTATGGATATGGACATTTTTTTTTTTTTACGGTCGAGGTGGTGAATGATAATCTGAACGCAGTAGGGGAAAATTCAGGGTCTGGAAAGGGGGTGAATATTATAGGGTTCTAAGTGAGGGCATGAAAAAGCATCAGGTCTTTTTACTCAGGGTGAGCCGCTTTCTCTGTCTGTCCTTTTATTCCTAGATTTTGTTATATACCGGTAGATTGTTTATAAAATTTGGCGACATATATGGAATTGGGTTTGTGCTTCTTAGCCTTGCTTAGTATAATATAGATAATTATAGGATAATTTATGTGAAAATATATTTACTTTTATCAAATATCTCAATTATGTTGTATGAAATTAAGATATTTATATTTGAATTTGTCAAAATGCCTTATATTTATTTTTCTATCAATGTTTATATAGTAGATCTATATTATGTTATTGAAAGATCCTTTATTAAAACCAAACTTACATACCCATACATGCAGTTCAGGGGGTGTAGACACCCTAAGACAGGAAGTGTGTTACCACATGGATTACCAGGATAGCATTAGGGAAAAAAGGGAATGCAGCCACCACATCCAAGGAAAGCAAGAGCTGCGATATGAATTTTTGTTCCTGAGTTTCCATACACGTTAATTCACAGGGTACAAAAAATGAACTACCATGAGGAATGGGTAAAAGGGTGGTAGAAATCAGAAAATCTGCTCAAAAGTTTATAATGGCTTTTCCCATTTTCCCATGGAGAAAGAGCATTTTATTACAGAGTAGATTTACCAGCACTCTTGATGAATGGGGGACTTTTATATTTTGCTCTCCATCCCGAAACATTTTTGGAACTTGCACAGGAATGTCCCATGGTTTTGGAATCTGTTGGTTACGTAGTCCATCTATAGATCTACCTGTACCAAAACAGAAACAGGAAATGGTACTAAGACTTGTTTTTTAAGAGGGTATATTTTGCATTCTTGACCAATTGTTGGTATGTATTGAAAAATAGGATAGTCTTCTTGTCATCATTCACAGATTTACAAAGTCCATAATCATGTCACTGTCTCCCAGAAGAGCTCACAATCTAATGTCCTTATCATAGTCATATGTCATTACAGCAGTCTAAGGTCACTTTGGGGGAAGCTGACTAACCTAACTGCATGTTTTTGGCCAAGATTGGAACTTGGGCTGCAAAGACACCCACAGAAAATGAAGAGAAGACAGTGAAGTACAAAATGGTATGTATTTTACCAGTATAAAAAATATAATAGACAGAAACCTAGAGGAATCTAAAAACACAGGAGAATTTTTGTGTATCTCCATTCACACTTTTCAGATTCTAGTTTTGGAGTAGCAAACTGGCTAAATCCTTGTCAAGATGTCTACAAAAAAACCTTCTGCCTCTTTCAGCCCTCTTCTACCCATAATGCACTCCATTTTTTCCACAGGTAAATGACACACTCAACCATCCACATGATATAATATAAAAGATGATCAATCAGACAAGGCCACCATTTTTCCTTGGTTCTTGATCCAGTTAGGATGCTCACATGTCCATTGTTGGTGCTTTGGGTGATAGACAGGGGTCAGCATGGGTGCTCTGACTGATCTACAGCTATGGAACCCCTATATTATATTCTAGCACCTTTTCCCTAGTGGCTAGTATTAAATTGTGCTTCAGAAATTTTCTGTAAGATTGGACTTGTTGGGCCAGTTCTCACCCTTCTCAATGCAAGCCTTGGGAATCCATAACCTCACTGATTTACTGGTTGTCCTTTTGTCTGCTTTTGGTAGGTATTATTCAGTGCATACTGGGAACACCTAGTTAGCCTGCCATTTTGGGGATGTTCCGACCCATCGTCTAACCATCACAATTTTGCCCTTGTCGGACTCTTTAAGATTTGAACACTTGCCCATTTTTCTAGCTTCCAACACATCACCTCCAAGACCTAACTGTTCACGTGCGGTCTAATATTACCCCCGCACCCCCCCCCCGACCCTTAGCCAAGGGTCATTGTAACCACATCACCAATATTATCACTTGTATTCTCTTTCCAAGAGATATAAAAAATTAGTAGCTACTCCTACTACTTTTTAAAGCCCTACAAAACATCACAACAACTTTTCACATTCTTAGTGCAATACACAAAGTAGACATAATCGGCCTGATCAGATCTTACACTATAACTTACCATCATAGGGGACAGTAACCCATTTACAATGACGTGACTCTGTGAAGGTCTCCAGGCGATACTGAAATTACAAAAGAAATGTTAATAGATTGCACATTGACTTCCTAAAATAATGAGGATTATTGTGTGTTTTACAAGGGTTGAGATGGGATCTTGCATAATTTTTTTTTATTCGATTTTTACAATTTATAATTATTAAATATTACAGATTCACTGTGAGCGAAAAGAAGGTGAAAGAGGTTTTTGGGTTTCCTATCTTAGATGATCTCAAAATAAATAAACTGAAGAGTTTTTAATATGAGAATCCCCAGAAGGTGAATCCACACAATATGGCTAAGGAGTTGTGACCACCAGGACATCAAATCTTTATGAGTTTGTTGGAAATCCCAATTTAAAACTATGGCCACTATTATGGAGTTGCCACTGTTTGGGAGGAGAGAGCCTATGCTTTTCTGGGAAGGCTTTCTAAAAGATTTTGACGTGTCAGTTGGAATTTGTTCCCAATCAGTCAAAAAAGCATTTGTGAAGTTGAGGTAGAAATGTACCAGAAGGCCATGTTAGTGAAGGTTGTGACTGATTTATCCAGGCTGGAGAAGATAGACTATCATTTCCTATTACTTGGTAAATGTTTTCAATCCATGAACAAATCCATTTCAAATTTGCTGGATCACCCACGCTCTTACGCAGACACTGATTGGCTATCCCTGCCCTTAAAGTGATCATTAAAAATCAGAATTTTGGTATACAATTACCCTGTGAGTGTGGAAGGTAAGAAACTTTTCGAGCACCATCTCGTTTACCACTTTGGAGCTGAAGAAGCTGTGTTTTTTACTGTAGTCCTTTAAGGCTTGTCTGACCACATCCTCTGAGATGTAAGGTGCCCTGGAATGAGATGAGTGGTGCTGAGTATGGTAAAATACAGCCATGAAAATATCCTCCTGGAATATTCCCATTATCAGGGACAATGTGAACTGAATGCATTTTAGCTGTGTAAGCTGATGTATGTAACATGTTGGCACTATAAAAATACTGAATATTAATAATATTAATAATAATAACAATATTAATAATCATAATTAATAAATATATCCCATCTGTTGTGCCCAGGGTTAAAAAAAAAAGTTTTTTTTTATAGTTAACTTACCCCCTCCCTAATATTATTCAGTCTGAACTGCCCCCCTATTTGGTTAGCCATCTGGTCAGGCACAGTCTCTAATCTTACATGCCCCCCTCTTTCTGGTCAGGCATACCCCTCTCCGTTCTGACCTGCCCCCCTCTCCCCACAATACTGCATGTGGACTCTTCTTCTGATGGGGTGTGACTGTTACTCATCTCTGCCAGCTCAGAGCACTGCACCCTGAGAACTAAAAACATTAATCCCACTAAAAGACAAGGACATTTCATAGCATTTCTAAGCAAAAAATTAATACAAATCCTAAAATCTTCCAAATAAGGCGAATTCCTCTCTTAGATTTGTGTCACTGATACAGATGACCCCACCCCATTCCTCCAATGGTGACAACTAGATTTTGAAATTTCCAATACAAAGAGTGATTATCCTCAACTGGGACAGAAAGATATGCCAGAGGTTTGACACTTCTTTAATTCCTTAAACAGAAAATGGCTTTCTATACACTTAGAAATGTTTTGGAGTATATTTCCATGTTGAAGTAAAACATTTGCATGATGGAATAGAGAACTCAGAGACCTCACAGAATAATACAAGTTATACAAGGTTAGTTATAAGTCATTTAAAATATCCTTGATAAAACTCCAATACTCTTTTACATTCCACCAAGCACAAAGTCCACCATCTGTCACAGTCATGCTGGAGCCAATTTATATTAATCATTATCTGAAATTAAAGTTATAATCAACTTGTGATCATCGCCTACAAAAGAGTCATGTCAGATTTTTATGGTGATGACAAAAGCAGCGCTCATGAAATCCACAGAAAAAGGCAAAAGTTAACTCAACCACTAAAATCTACAAAAAAGGCCACTTATTTTCACTCCTTATTGGCCACCCTTTGGCTATAGTATTTGGATTTTATGAATTATTTAATCAAAACCGAATTCTCATTTTACAACCAGAAAGAATCAATGAATTAAAGGTGAATATATTTCTTGTTTTTAAAAATTAATATTTTCTTTTATACATAACACATACTGTATGTTGTCAGGCAGGAAAAGAAACTTACGGCATTCTGATTTCCATTGGAGGGGCAGAAGGAACACATGGTGGTGTGTATGGAGGGGGCGGCTCAAACATCCCATCTGTGGTGTTAGAAGATTAAGAAGGTTACACTGCTATCTGCAAGACAGCAATTCAATAACATGTATGTCAGAGGAAAAAAATCACTAAATTCTATTTCTTTACAAATGCTTTAAGTACAGACAAAATAATGTTGATTTGCTAGGAATTGAATGAGCTTCTAATTTCTTGTAGGGCAGGGGTCCGCAAACTCCGGCATTTAGGCCAGATACGGCTTAGCCTGTAGTTTGTTCCGGCCTAACTCCCCCTGATCAATCCGGCTCAATGTCGGCCTGCACCCGGAGCCACGGGTTGCTGGCGGATCGGCCATTGGGCGTTAGGAAGTGCCAGAGCCGGAGGAGCTCCAGTGAGGCCCCCTTGCAGTTGCTCCCCTTTACCGCTGCTAGCGTTGATACTTCCGCCCCGGCGGTAAATAGGGAAAGCTCTCTGAAGGGAAATCCCTCTCCTCCGCAATGCATATGAAGGAGAGGGATTTCACTTCAGGGGTCGTTCCCTGGTGGTGGATGGAACCATTAGGGTGGGTCTGGCCTAGAGTGCTCCCGCCCACCCCATAAATGGCCTAGTGGCCAAAAAACTTTGCCGACCCTGTTGTAGGGAGTTAACAACACAGTTCTTCTATATTGAAATTGAAACCATTGTTGTCAGGCTGCCTAATGGACTACAGAATTTGCCCATCTATATCTGCTCTTTTTTGTGCATCCCCACTCCTCTCTGTCCCTTTCCATCTATCCTGGCTCAACTCTTCATCCGCAGAAGTCTTGTAATGATGTCACCAGGAGAAATAAAAATCTGCTTGTCTCTTTTAGAAAATAGGGAAATGTGAAAATAAAATAATACTGGGACTTAATCTAGAATGGAGGTCTGAGATTTGGGGTATTACCAGGACCCTTTAAAAAATCTTAAGAAGTAATGAGGGAATAATGGGAAATGGTCTCACTGCTGACGTTGTGAGGCAGGTTGTCCCAAAACAATAAGAATACTCTGGTTCTAGTTGAGCTTCTGCTTTTAAGGGCAGGGGGAGCATGGGGTACAAACTGAAAACTCTTTGATATCATTGGCCTAATAAAGGGCAAAACAAACTAGGAGAACACCTCTTTCCTGCCATTCACTTGGGGATGTAAGAAGTTTTACCATACTGACCGCTTGTTATCTCCTCATAACCGGGCAGAATGTCCATCAGCGAGTCCTCCTGCTGAGCCAGAAGTGCAACACCAGAGGAGGGTCCTGCAGCAAAATGATTACCTAAGAGGAAAATAAGTAATTTTAAAGAATTGTAACTTAAAGGTTAATAATGAGGATGGCAAACTGGCTTGTTCTAGATCAGACCAGATCATTCTGCAGGTTTCGGGGGGTTTCTTGAGCATTGAGTAATTCATGACTCTCAGATCAGTGAAAGTGACACCAATGGCTTTTTTGTCTATTCATAGGGGTGACATTCTTCCTAATGGCCAGCAATGTAAGAGGAATTCTTCCTTTTGACCACCATGCTAATATACTGTGATCTGTGGATATAGAAATTATAGGGTATTTCAGAGGATCCTTCATGGTAAAAGGTGGGGGGATAATGGTCCAGCTGCTGAAAAGGTTTTATTTTTTAGCCCAATGAAGGGGGACAAATGAGACCCAAAATGTGATGGATACTCTTTATGCAAATGAAAACATCGGGACCCATTAAAGATCCTTGGTGTTCACACTTTTTGGTTTTCTGCAATGCAATGCAATGGCAACTGATGGCTTTCCCAAATTGTTGGCTATGCTTATACTAAAGAGGTTGAAAAATTTAAAATATAGCTGACATAATCCATACAGTCCTTGTCCTTCTATAGAACCAGTATTTGTGATCTGTGCAAAGCCCTCTCTCAATAACACTTACCTCCAGCACCAGCTATCACTTCTTCATAACTTGGTGGGTCCATGCCCGACATACTTGCTGTAAATGGTACAGTGCAGTTGGTGGCCAACTGGACTGCTTGGACCTAGTAGGGTGGTTGGTAGATTATGTAGAAAGAGATGATGAAGCAGAAGTGTTCTCAGACAATGTCACAGTCTAGATGGCTTGAAGATATGAGAAGAGAAGAGGAACATATGAGAATTTTTTTTTAGGGGTGCCATATCCAAAACATCAACTTAATTTCAGTTCTATTAATTGATTGCCTGATTATTTAAAGCTCTCCAAGACTAGAGAAGATAGACTGTCTCAGGAGAACCTAGGCAATCTCCTGCAGCAGATCTATTACAAGTTTGCTGGATCACCCAAGATCACATAAGACATTCTTTCTTTTCCAGTCTTGGAGAGCTTTAATAAATCAAGCTCAATGTATATTGATTACCTAAATGACCTCCTCAGACCATTTCACAACATTGCAATTTATTAAGTTTTTGAATAGATTTCAATAAAAAAAACTTTATTGTGCACAAAGACCCTCCACATCACCTACCTCCAGTTCTCGGTGCAGGACAGTTCTTCTGGAAATCCACAACCGACTGTCACAACGCTGTCCCTGCAAGGATCTTATCTTGATAACCATGCTGAATCGATTTATACCATGAACCTTATCAGATCTCATGACGCTGTTATAGCTATCCTGTGTTATGACTCACCTGGAGAAAATGTAATCACCACGTATTGTAAATGGCCAAAAATAGTTTAGGAAATTATTGTTTCATTTCAGTTTGTAAAAATATTAACATTACAACATTTACCCGGAAGTCAACTTCAAAAAGTTTGACTTTTTCATTTTTCCTTATTATTGGCCTTTTATGATCAAACTTCAATATATTGTAAGGTGTGCTTAACATTGACATGCAAATCTAAGATTTATCAGCAGACTTAAAGAGACATATATGCTTTTAATTCATATGAAATTTAATTTATATTTAGGTAAGTGATTAGTTTATTGCTAATGATCCAATCAACAAATGGTAATAAAAGCATTATACATTTATTATATTGTTTGAATTAAATATGCAGCCATTGTGTATTATAATATTTTCTTCGTTAATCTTTTTGCATTGACTGATAAAAATAAAAATATATAGACCTGTGTTTTTCAACTAGGGTTCCCCCAGAGGTTGCTAGGGGTTCCTCAAATAGTTTGTGCCTCTCAAGTCAAGTGACACCAGTGATTTTTTTGGCTATCTGTAAGGGTGACATTCTTCCCAATGCCCAGCAATGTTAGAGGAATTCTTCCCACTGACCACAATACTAATACACTGTGATCTGTGGTTATAGAAATTATAGAAGGGGTTTCCTAAAGGCTGGAAAGGTATTTTAAGGGTTTCAGCGTGGTAAAAAGGTTTAGAAATATTGATATGATCCATCATGGTCTGATGAGGAATTCTCATATTACATCTCTGATACTAGCACCCTGCAACAGTCCCAGGATTTTTGCATCTCTGCGCAAATGAGACTTTTACAGAAAAATAACATGCATAAAATACACATATGGGAACATTAAATAATAGCCTTCGGCCTGATTATCACTGTTAATTATCCCTACTTTTTGTATGGATTCACCGTATTTATAAAGTGGGATCACCTTGATCACCAGTTTAAATATTACTGGATATTATTTGGATAAATTGTAGGACATTCACTCCTATCAGGTGAATACAGATTCTGATTACCACTTTAGAGTTACTACTGTACCACTATTAGAAAGCTGATCACCAAAGAACGAAACATATTCCTCTTATAATAATTATAAAATTGTAACAGTGATGATCAGATTTCTAAATGTTTCAAACAAAAAAAGTCGGGAACATTTTTCTGTTTGCCACTTTCTTCTATTATTGGGCCCTATAAAATCCCATGGGGATTGAATTCAGTAGTCTTGTGATGGGTTCTTTTGAATGGAAATTGCATTATTGGCAAATAGCTGTGCATCCCTGGAAATGCAGAACATTGACCTCATTTTATGTAACAGACCCCAAACTTTATGTCACAAAATTTCCCTGGTGTTATATTGTATTGGATCTGAGGCTCAGGGATTCATTGTGGAGTTATGAAACCTTTGTACCTTTTTTATGATTGACCAATGCACTCCATGCACAGAATTTAATGGAAAATCCGCTAGGAAATTAAAAAGGAAACTATCACACATTGAATTGGATGAATTTTTAAGCTTCAGTCAAGCCTCAGCTACAGAATCAGAAATTTCAAAATTGTCAAATCAACAAAGAAGATCCTGTGTATAACAAGGAAATCTCAAGAAATACAAGGTCTAAAAACATCCCAAGGAATAAAATGTAATAATATCAATCAACAAAACAAGAGACAGCTGTGTGTAAACTTAAAAATACATGGTGAACAAATGTTTAGGTTCTAGGATGTATCTAAAGCCAAAACTTGTCCATTAACTTAATATTATTAAACATTATCTATATAACGCCAACATATTACGCAGCGCGGTACATTAAATAGGGGTTTCAAATGACAGACAGATACAGACATTGACACAGGAGAAGAGGACCCTGCCCAGAAGAGCTTACAATCTAGGAGATGGGGGAAGTAACACACAATAGGAGGAGGAATATGGAATGGTGGGGAGTAATGAGACAGAAGAAGACAGGTAGGTGAGGTTGAAGTGTTTGGTTTTTGAGTGCTTTGAGAGCAGAAAGTAGGAGCAAACTGAGTAGGATGAGGAAGGGCTTTCCAATCGGGGCAGCTCTAGAGAAGTCTTGGAGCTGTGCGTATGATGAGGTTATGAGTGAGGAAGTCATTAGTAGGTCATTGTAGAAGCGAAGAGAGCGGCTGGGGGGTATTTTTCTACCAGGTCAGAGAAGTAACTGTTAGAACCCCTGCAGGTATTTTTTCCTGTCTATGTTCCTTCTCAAGAGATTCACCCAAGGAATATAGGAAGATCTCCTAATGTGGAAACAGATTAATATATATACAGTATGTTGCACAGCCAAATGGAAAAGCTATGAGTAAGATTCTGCTGCAGTGTGATTTGATAATTGGTTATGCAGCATTCCGAACTTTGAATTTTTCCTGCATACAAAGGACAACTAAAAAGTGCTAACACTGCTTGCTCTTATTCACACCAAGGTGTTCACACTCACAGTCATGTGACTCCTGCCCAATAGGAACATGAGAATTGTGTGTATGTGTCCTGGAGGGTTGTTGCTAATTATAGTTTTAAAGTTATATTTATGGGAGATGAGCAGGATATTTCACAGCCACCTGCCATATCCGTCTGTCTGTATAGTCTATAAATAGCCAAGTCCTCCAAATTCCTCGTCAATATACCTAGCTGTTTTCTGAGGGTTGTTTTGTTTAATACTATATTAAAGTTGTTTCTGTAAATGCATCTATGTCTGGATAATTACTTACAATCAGTATTTACCAACTTTTGCAATGTTACTCCAATGTCTGTGTATTTAGTGTTGAATGCCACAATGTGATTTTTCTATAGTAAGGGCCCTTTCTGCCATGTGTGCATTAATATGAGTTAATGGAAGCTAATGCATGTTAATGTTCATTTTTAATTCATTGAATTTTGTTTATTTTTTTATCCATTAATAATCTAATGTCGGTCACTTTTTGAACAACTATCCACCCGCCCCTTCCCCCTCTGCTCTGCTGACCATCTAAACTACTACAAGCCAGCAAAGTCTATTATGTTCTGAGGGTTTAATTGAGCTTTTAGGGCTGAGCAAACCCAAAGCCGCCTCCTACATCAGGATATGCCTGGAAATTACTCTGAAATACCCTGCAGGCTTAACAGGGTGTTCCAGAATAATAATTATGGTGGAATGGATGCTTATTTCTCAAAAGAAATAGATTCTACATTCTATAATGGGTCAGGGAGGTGATATACATTACATTGTGAGACAGACCAGAGGCATATAAATGGTTTATTTTGCTGATCCTGCAGAATATCCAGCTGCTACTATCTCTCATATGACTTTTACATTCATTACTGAGATAGACCAGAAATCATTACTTAACTAGGTAAAGAGCAGTGTGCAAAATGCAGTAACCCATGGTGGTCCATCGAATGCCAATGTCATATGCTTGATATTGCAGCAACAAAAATGCATTTTTATCAAAATGCACTCAAATCTACAACAATGCACATGAAAGTCTAATTCTTGCTGACAGTGGCCATCAAGCAAAATCAGGGACATCAACCAACATGAGACTGATCCAACCATTTTAATGGCATCTCACATGTCCTCTAATGTCACTCAAAGATCATTTCATCCAAAAAAGAACCTGCATCATACTCATTAAGAGCTTGTTTGTACCTCTTTGTTATGCACTATACATATATATAACTTCCAGTGGCACCTAATATACCTGCAATGCACTTGCATTATCAGTAATGTTGTGCTGTGTTGGCTGCTGTTCAAAATTAAAGCACACTAATGTAACACAAGTTGATGCACAACATTGCCATATCCCATGTATTTTAAATGTTGAGCACTGGATGTTGGGTTTCCACCACTGCCAGCGTGCCATTCATGGTACACCCAATACATTAAGACAAGACACCTATGCACTGCAACACTCTGCAATCATTTACTATGCATTGCTATGTACTATATTCCCAAAAAAGAGTCTGGTGAAGTTTTGGCCATGCTGGTTGTGAGCTTAGGGAAACATTATTATTAATAATATTAATATTATTGTTATTATTAATAATAAAAATAATAATAAAAAACAACATTATTTATATGGCACCAACATATTATGCAGCACATACATAAAAAGGGTTGCAAGTGACAGACATAGATAGTGACACAGGAGGAGGAGAGTACCCTGCTCAGAAGAGCTCACAATCTAAGAGGAGGGGGATATAGAATGGTGGAAATGGTGAGGGTTTGGGAGACAGATAAAGACAGGTAAGTGAGTTTCAAAAGATGGGTTATAGGAGCTCTTTTAAATGTGCAGAAAGTAGGAGCAAGCCCAATAGGATGAGGAAGACCATTCCTGGGAGTTGGGGCAGCTGTAGAAAAGTCTTGAAGCCTTGCGTGTGATGAGGTTATGGCCCTGATTTATTAAAGTTCGCCAAGGCTGGAGAGAATACACTTTCATCAGTAAAGCTCAGTAATCCAGCAATTCTGTAATGGACTTCCTAAAAATCATTAGCTGTGTGTTAGCAAATGTTTTCAATCCTGCACCAGATCCATTCCAGGTTTGCTGGAACACCCAGCTTCACTAATGAAAGTGTATTCTCTCCAGCCTTGGAGAACTTTATTAAATCAGGGCCTATGAGTGAGGAAGTCAGTAGTAGGTCATTGGAGGAGCGAAGAGAGCGGCTGGGGGAGTAGGTATCTATCAGGTCAGAAACGTAAGTGGGACAAGAACTGCGGAGGGGTTTTAAGGCAAAGCACAGGAGCTTGAATTTGATTTGAATGTGTAATTGAAGCCAATGCAGAGAACTACAAAGAGAGGCAGCAATCTTAAAAAAAAATCTTTTGTTTGTTGGATTGAGAACATATCTGACATCACCATTTTCAAAGGGTGATCGCATTGGCAGTCCACGTATTGATCTCACACAGACTAAACTAAGGAACTAATTCCATCTTCCTGAAGAACCTTGCTACAACCCATAGCTTTGTACATGTTTGTAAATTTGGCATTAAAATTATGCTCAGTAAGAGATTTGCTAGAAGCCCCAATAATGGCAAACAATAAAGATAGAAAGCAATTGGTTTGATTGATCATGCACTTTTGAACTTGTGCACTTCCGATCAATATTTCCCAACATGTCCAACATAACCACATCAGAAACCCCAAAATTGGTCAACTACTGATTTAACATCAGTCTCACTTTGGATCTTTTCTTTTGGAATTCAAAAAAGTCCTGGAAGTCGTCACTCTTCACCCATCACATCTCCCCTGACTCCATGTACAGGCAGACAGATTACCAAGGTGTGGCCTTATCAGCAGATCAGCCTGGAGGGGCCTAATCAGTCTCTTCCTGTGGTTAAATTGTCAAATTCTGCAGATTCCATCTTCTTTTTGTGCAAAGACAGCCAAATATGTAAGACATTAATACAAAATTAACTTTGGTGCTTGCTTGATGAGAAAAGGTTTGAGTTGCTACATAAGTTATCGGTTAGATTAATTGCATCATATAAGACAAAATGGTTTCAAGATAAAATCATGGAACACTGGATTTTATGTTAAAAAAAAAAAAAAAAGTTTTTTAGCCTTGATGTGTGTGTGTGTGTGTGTGTGTGTGTGTGTATGTATATATATATATATATATATATATATATATATATATATATATATATATAGCGATTTTGACCTCTTCATTATTGTTGAGAATTTATTGATCCAATTGACCCCAAAGGTGTTTAGATAAAACAAAATGCAAGAATAAACCCAACTGTTACAATTTAAGAGCCTGTGGACCCCATATTATCTTAGTTTCCTTACTAGACACCCACAGGAAATGGCCAAAAATCTTGCACTGTGTAGAAGTAAATTCCTGCATATCTTCTTTTTTAGCATGAAAAGTCTTGAATGTATTTATTTACATAACTTGTTGAATTGCATTGTATGGGGAGGTTGTTTGCTTTTGTGCATAATCTCCTGGTATGGGTGTATGGAGATGCATTGTGTGTCTGCACTAAGCAAAGAGACCCCCACGCCCAGGATCAGATTGCAGATTCCCACCCAATACTCCCCCTCCTCTCATTCCCTATCCTGCTAGAACTGCATGATAGCAAAGCAAAACACCCAGAGGAAATCCCTGCACATATCTGATCCCCTGCTGAAGGCCTACAAGGTATTTTACACTTTTATTATGGATTGTTTTCTAAATAAACTCCTTTTCTTAGTATCATGTACTGCCCCTGCTTATGTTTGTGTTCAGCAGAGAATAGATTTCTAGTTCATAACCAGAGGATTTCTAATTACTTTGGGAATAAAATTCCCACCACAACCAACTCATTTCTAAGGTTGCCTTATTTCTGACTATTACAAGACTTTTGTTATTTTGGATATGATATAAATCAAATTGACTTAGCCGTACATCATTTCCAGGGACTAATGTGAAGACTTGTGGAATCAGGGATGGCAACAATCTAATTTGTAGGTAGGATACAATAGTAACAATGTATCCAAATCCTAGGTAGAAGGATACTTAGTCAATGGTAAGAGTTTTGGGATGAATCCTCTGAACATTGCAATACCCCCATGCAAACTTTTATATAAAATCAGAAATATGCAGTTCACATATTTAGAAAATTCATGATTGTAATCTGCAAATGCAAAATCTTTTTTTTTTTTTTTTAATGCAAAATATTGCTAGGAATCTGCAAGGTTATATAGTTGTGTGCAGAGGGTTTATTCGGTATCTGAACCCCTGATATGGATATGCTATGGTGCACAGACATTTCTCCATAGATGATGTAAGGCAATGACCAGACCTGAGCATGCAGCTCCACCCCAGGTGTCTGGTATTAGTTCTTTATATTCATGAATGCATGCATAGGTATGTATTTGATACTTTGCACTATATTTTGTGGGGTGGCCAGATAGGGATTAACCTACCTAGTGGTCTAATTCCCTCCAAATTTCCATGCAAAAAGTGGTACAATCTTTTCATGGAAATGTATTTTTCATTGTAGGCTTTAATTCTTAGGCATAACTCACCAATATTTAATACATTTAACAAATTTAATAATAAACATAAAATAACAAAACAAACAAAAATCTGTTAAAAAAATGAAAAATATTTAAACATGTAATATAACTGTACAGTAGCTTGTATAATATGTAAATAATATAATTATATTTAGATTATATGAATAGTTTTGTATTGGACTCAATACAGCTATTTTGTATTGAATCCAATACAAAATTATTTGAATTTTCCACTGATCCGCCCGCCAACACCGACGCATGTACCAATGTCACTGGGAAACCCTGGAAATCATCTCTGCTTTCGCTGGCTGGAGGTCCAGGAAGAAGAACGTGTCCCCAGGACCTGCGGGGACCAGCAGGACTCCGGGGTACAGTGACGGAACAAGGTAAGTGGGGTTTTTAAAAGGGACTCCAGTATGACTCGGGAATACTGATTTTTGCCTGGAAAATCCACCCTGAGTCACATGGGAATAATACCGCTAGGGGGGTAAATTATGCAGTCAGACAGCATGAACATATATCACACTATATGCAAACTGAGAATTCAGTTTTAATGCAAAAAGTATGTAAGGGTGCAAGATAAATCAGTGTTTGTATGTGGTCTGGTCTCGCCTCTGTAAACATGTTGCTCTGCATACCCCCCAACTCCTGGTTCAGCACTGTGTATCAATACTTTTTTGATTTTTTTTTGGCAGACCCGAAACTGTTTTTGATTTATTTTTTTATTTTTTTTTTTTTTATTTTTTTTTATGGAGGGTGAAATATTTTCACACTGCTTTCATCTGCTCCTTGTAAACAATTCCTTCTGTATGTCTAATGGCCACAACCAAGCTGTAGCTCTACAGAAGTGGGCAGTTGTTATTGCCTGATATAATCTATCCACTTACATTTTTTATTAATTCTTTTGCAGCCATATTTAACAACAATTTGTGGGATGATGTGGGATGACTGGAATATAACTTACTGCTGTGAATGTTAAGAGGGCAATTGTTATTAGTAAACAGTATTTATATAGTGACCACATATTACACAGTGTTGTACAATAAATAGGGGTTTTAAATGACAGACAGATAGAGGCAGTGACACAGGAGGAGGAGAGGATCCTGCCCAGAAGAGCTTACAATCTAAGAGGTGGGGGGAAATATCAATCTAGAAGGTGGGGGGGAAATAGGTAGTTGAGTTTGAAAAGATGGGTTGTCTTTTAAATGTGCAGAAAGTAGGAACAAGCTGAATAGCATGAGGAAACCAATTTCGGAGAATTGGGGAAGCCCTAGAAAAGTCTTGGAGTCTTGCATGTGAAGAGGTTATGAGTGAGGAAGTCATTGGTGGGTCATTGAAGGAGCAAAGAGAGCGGCTGGGGGAGTATTTTTCTATCAGGTCACAAAGGTAAGTGGGCGAAGAGCTGTGGAGGGATTTTAAGGCAAAGCACAGGAGCTTGAATTAAAATCTAATGTGAAATGGAAGCCAGTGGGCTATAGTGCACTTGGAGGGCATTGCTAGAAGCTAAGAACAGCATGAGCTGGCTATTGAGTGGTTCCCTCAATACCCTTTTTCTATTGTCACATTTCCAGTTTTATACTGAAAGCATAATGCAAAGCAGTACATTTGGCTTACTGCTTTTGAGGCAATGGTGATTCTTAATTTGGCCAGAATACAAAGTGTCTGAGAAAAGTGTGAAAACCCTTTCCTGATTATCAAATCTTTATCTGCAAGCAATTGCCAAAGAGCGATCCAGAAATAATTTTCCTTTTAAAGATATTGTCAATTAAAATTGGCGTGCATTTCAAGGGGAGGAGATTAAATGTGGTCCTTGTCCCCAAACAGTCACAGTAATATGCGTAGGGGGATGGACATCTAGTAAGAAAATGTTGAACCTATTGGTGGTTCTTAAATGTTTTATAATGAAGAAAGTTGTATAGGCCAACACATTTTGGGGAACACAGACCTCCTTCAATGGCCTGGAGAATAAAGTCCTGGGGATTAGGATTAGCCTTGGTGTTGGAATATATAATATACCTGTGTGTCTGCCTGGGCATTTTGCATATTAATCAGTTAGCTGATGCTACACAGGGCAGTCAAAGGCTGGAGAATACATTGAGGGATCAGTTTAAACTTCACCACGTAAAGGAAAGGGAGGAGGTGAGACATAATGTGTTAACATGAGATTGCCAAACTCAACAGCCCTTACATCCTCTTTACAAAATCAACACTCCAGCTGCAGCGTCCAGGGGCGACATACATTTAAAGTATAAAGTCATTGCAATCTCAGATTTGTTCCCCAGCAATTAATATTCAGTGATCAGTGTTAAAATGACAGTGAAATAGCTGCAAGATCTAACTTTTCTCTTTTGCATTGATTATTCAAAACTGAATAAATTTTGAATTTTTGTGAAATGTTCCGGGTTAAACCTGTTCTGCAGAGAAAATGCTTTGTTATAGAAATGAGAGCGCATTCTTGGCAGCTTCAGTATATAGGAAGTAGAATTCAGGGTAGTGAGGGCGTGGATGTGGGCCAGACTGGGTCCAGGACAGGGGATGACTTTCTGAACTGTGAAAATACTGGACACGTGGTTTGTGTTTGTGCGTGTGACATCAGGACAGGAAACTGTACATTGTGCTTTGAGTTCTGTGAGATATTTGCTGCATTTCTTCTTTTCCTAGGCAGGGGTAAGTTATTAGCTACTCTGGTCCACACCATCAACAAACTTTCTATTTTGTGCATTGCAATATTAACAAATAAAAAAATGAGAGATAGGAATGGATACATTTTTTTTTTTAACATGTTGGAAGCAGAGTGGCTCAGAAGTTAGCAGTCTGGCCTTTGCAGTGCTAGATCCCAGGTTTGAATCTCAGCCAGGATACTATGTGCATGTACTCTACAGGTACTCCCTGGGTTTTGGGTTTGAATAGATTTCCTCCAGGTACTCCAATTTTCTCCCACATTCCAAAAGAAAGGTAATTGGCTTCCCCCCTAAACTGACATTAGACTGTATTATTCTAATCTCCCTACTATAGTAGAGACATTGGATTGTGATCCCCTTTGAGGAACAGTTAGTGATATGACTATGGATGCTGTACAGTGCTGCGTAATAAGAAGGCATTATATAAATAATATGATGCAACGCAACACAATTCTTTTTATTTTTTATAGACTGTTGTACAAATTTAGAAATTTAGTTTAAAATATTAGCAGGCTCAGAGCTAACATGCAACAATTGTACTACACTTTGTTTCTCTTTGAAGCTAATTAAAAGGTTATTAGGGAGGAGTAAAGGAGTCGGGCCAGTACAGAGTAATCATACACTTGTAGAAGAGATGAGGGCTATGAAATGCAAGCAGATAGGAGCTGTGCTAGGAAAATTACCCTTTATGATGTCCCATTTTCTAGCATGTTCAATGGCACATTGCTTATCAATAACAAATCTTTAATGGAAGGAAACCATTGCATTGTGCATCTAAAAAGCTTGTGTTTTTTATCTGTTATTTAGGTTGATGACAGGGTCTGTTTAAACTAGGAAAATGTGGCTTATGGAATATATGTGTGTTCTGTTAATGGTGAATAAAGCGTCTTGTATGGCAACAAAGAAGAACAGAAGTAACTGTTGGATGTAAGATGGGATTATACTTGTTTGCTGTAGGTGGGGACTTAAGTAAAACCCATTGTGTTTTTTGGTTGGGTGTAATATTGATTCTAAGGGTGTTGATGTAAAAGTATTGTGCTATACTAGAAGCTGTGATGTCAAAGTATTGCTAGATTTTGAACATATGAAAAGTCCAGAACTGCTGAGGTCACCGAGCTGGTTGTTTTTCAGAGTCATCTACCGTAATACTTGTGGGTTGTATATTTATAGCAATGACCACAGAGAACCTTGTATCCATGGCTCATCACAGACCGATGTCTCATTGAAGTTGGTGGCCTTCTTTGGACCTGGTCGTCTTGGCTTTACATTGGAAAATACATTGGTTAAATTCTTCTTCCTGTTGTCTCACCGAGAAAAGGAAGGAATTGTTTGTTGTCATTTCCTGTAAGCTTATGGCAAACTAATCATTGGACATTTGCTGATTGCAGAGGAAAAGTTCCCTTTTTCTCCAGTGTCATAGAGATCCTGAGCAGTGTACAGGTATGTGGAATGAATGGAGGAGGAAGGGGTCATAGAATGTATGGAATGGTCAAAGAATTGGGAGGGTCACCAAAACAATTGTGCCTGTGGTGGGATTCTTATCTGTGATGGTAGGGGGTTTAAGTAAATTTTCCAGCCCAGGGGTAAAAAGCTGTAGGGGGCCATGAGTGCCCAATCCCAATACCAAGGAATGGCACAATAGCAGAATGTCTTAGGTATTGTACCAGATTAGGTCTATTTGCTTTTATGTACCAAATTGAGTAAGTTTTGAGTAAGCAAAGGGAAGAAAAACTGTGAGTAAAAAAAAAAAAAGCCCCAACATGTTTCAGTGATCAAAATGATCATCCAAAGCATTGATGTCAATGGCCTTCGTACTCGCGCCCAGTGTTGGCGTCCATGGCCTTCATAATGGCACCTATGGTTGATGCCCCCCTCACCATTGCTAGTCAGTGGCAGTGAAATTCACACCATGGTGGACATTCCTGTGCACCTCTTTTTCCAAGAAAGCCAGAACTTTACTGAACTTTGTGGTGGCAATCACTTTTTATTCTAAATTAAAAAACGTGTTGTCAGACTCGCCTTCTTCGTCTTTGATGGTTTGCCACGATCATAGACCTCTCATCTCTCCTACCTTTCTCAATCTCTATAACCTCTTCTGCACAGGTAGAAAGCACAGAACATTATCAACAGATTGTTTTTGCACTTATTCCACTGCCATGGCTAAACTCTTTCAAGGGTATATTAACCAGGTCAAAAGGAAACCTATAGAGCCTTATTTTGGGTTTGCGTGTTTATTCTGTTCACAAAGCTCTATCTTTGACAAAGGTAGAAGGTGCTCCTTGTGCACTGCCAGTGCATTAAAAACAAGCAATCCTAATATAAGTGTTATGGAAAGCAGGGTATGTGTCCAATCCAAAGTATTATAAAATGTTTTCCTGTATTCCGTATCCTATGTTATCATTTTGCTTTGCTTTCTCATTTTGCTCAGTTTCACCTAGTTCTGTATTTTGGGGTTTTTCCATTTTACATGTGAAAATGAGAACTATAAAAATGCCCAAAAACATCAGGTTGGTAATAATGTCAGTTTCCTCTTTCTTCATTGCAACAGTTTTCAATTAAGAAAAAAAGTTCCAAAATCCCTTCGGATCGAACGGGGCACACTATAAAGATGCAGTGATTGCTGGGATATCTAGTTGGTTTCTGCCCAGCAGAAATCCAATATCCTGACAAGTAACTGAAATTTACAGCAAGAAGTTTTTGTTGCCCTTAAAGTTCAACTAAACCCAAAAGTGTGTGTATATATATATGCGCAATATTGATGATTAGTATAAGTTTGTTAGTATTCCTTTTGAAAAAGAACTTTACATATACAAATATCCCATTGAGTAGCTGTGCCTGGCCATAACTGTGCAGATGTCTGACCTTTTCGGTCTTTTAGTTTCATTCCATCATATTGCAGTCAGACAATTGCAATGTAGGGATCAACATGATTACTATTAGAAATTTCCTTGTTCAATGTTGGGTTTTAAATTGAGCATGTATGTGAACCATCAAAGATTTTTTTTTTTATCTGTCCATACTTGTAATTCTGAATTTTCTCTCACTGCAATTCAGGATCCACCCTGCTAATTCCTGTGCTACTCAATGCAAATCAATAAAACCACAATCAGCCCTTTCTTTTCATGAAGACAGCTTCTGCTACTTTTTACTATTTCATGTGTTAAAAAAAAAACTAAAAAGTGATCTTGCTCAATTGACTTCCCCAGCATGAACCTTTCAACAGCTGCTGTGTTTCTCTTATGCAAGCGTACACGCTGATACCAGCGATAATGATTATCTGACCAAAGTTTAAAATGAATCACATTATATGATTTTGTATTTTTAATTTTTTTTCTTTCTCTCCTAGAACAATGGAGGTGCCAAACTACGGAATGATGGGGCATCCAGTTCAGCCAGGATATCCAATGAATCCAGGTAATGCCAATTGGGCCTGGTTATGGCAAGACACCCTCCCTTCCCACTTATGATATATTACATCTGTAAACTCAACACTCCATAAACAGGTATTTTGATTATTGCGTGTTCTAAAATCATTATTTTTTCCTTTAGTTGGAGCAAATCCAATGATGCCTCCGGGACCAAACTACCCCCCTGCTATGAATCCTGCCATGGTGCCTGGTGTCTATCCACCTGTGAACACCAATGCCCTTGCACCTCAGATTGCTCCGTATCCTCAGTATGCAGGCATACCAGGCTATGAAGGAATGGCGGATGTTGAAAGTAAGTTTGTTCTAGCAAGTATAATCTAAAATACTTCTATATTGGAAATTGTTTAGGATTTTGATAGAAGCTAAAAAACAATTTATATGTGGATTGCAATGAGGGGCTGTCTGTGTTGATTTGACCTCCAAATTAGATACCTATTTAATATAAAGTTTCTACTTTAAAGTGGAACAAAACTCTGTTATGCTCACCTAAAAAAGTAAATGCTGTATCTTCTGTGCAGGTCCCATTGACTGGTGAGTAATTGATAAATGCATCCTTAAAAGTCTTGTAATTACCCTTTATTTGTATTCTTTAATAAACTGGTCCACAAGACACTTTGACTTGGGTAAGTGTTTCTCCCCTAGGGTTCTATTAAACTCTGGGGTTCTGGTTGCTAGGAATTCCTTGAGCATTGAGCAATTTTTGTGCCTCTCAGGTCAGTTTAAGTGACACCAATGATCTTTTTGGCTGTAAGGGTGACATTCTTCCCAAGAGGAAATCTTCCTACTTACCACCATACTAATGTACTGTGATCTGTGTATATAGTAATTATAGAAGGGGTTTCCCAAGACCTAAACATTATTTCTAAGGGTTCCGCCTTGTTATAAAGTTGAGAAAGAGTGCCTAGGACTTGTATTCCTGCTCCAGCCCCTCTTTACGCAGAATTTGTCAAGTTTATGCATGCCCTATTGAAGGGTAATTATAGGAGAGGGAAACAAAGAGTTAGGAATTGGACGAGATGTCCATCAGAAATAATTGCAGAATTGTATCCAATTACTTGCCTGCAGGTGGGAAATTTCTACCTCCCCCACCAGTGGTTGGACCTGGACCGGATTCCTTACCCACGCCTTCAAACCAAGACTGGAAGTAAGAGGTCTAGCCTATATGTAAAAACAAATGGACTGGCTTATTGTTTGGTGACACTGATGTGGGCAGACAGGGTTGCCAACGGGGGGACAAGGGGTAGTTCCATACAGGGCCCCTGTAGACAGAGCTTGACTTTGGCAATGTTGGTACCTTTCTGCCCGGAAAGTTTTGTCTAGTATGGGGACCAGAAATTTTGGATTGTGGCCCTATGGGCAGTTAAAGGGGCAAGTGAAAGTATTGGGCCAGTACCAATATGAAAATAAGTCATTAAAGTTACATTACTTGTGTGCTTATTGTAAAAAAAACAAAAAAAAAAACAGTGCATACCAAGGTTTTTTTCCAAATTTTCAAAACAGTCAAGAAGGATGTATAAATCATTTTTCATTCTGCTTGAGTGGTCATTAGGACCAAACCTCTGAAAAAAGTTCTGAAAAAAACTCCAGTAACATATTGGCACCATATTGATTCAGACTTGAATGTCATTGTTGATACTGATGGAGGCATGGCATGAATCCCATAATTATTGGCAAAGCTTTCCAAAATGTTTATCTTGATTGTAGTGTTCAGATGGTTGGTTGGCAACCATGCTATTATCTACCCCCGCCTGCTTGCTTTCAAATTCTAGATGTTGGGGGTGTTCGGTAGCAGTTTTCACAGGTATTTTCAAGTGGTTGTTTTTTTTTTTTGCTATTAGCTTGCACTGCTCGCAGTGCTTCATTGGACAGCCAATCTACAAGAAAACGCCTTTCAACCACTTCAGATGTTTGCAAAAGCTTAAAAAAATGTCACATTTAAGTGTATGGAAGGAGTTGGATGGCCAACCGGCATGAGATGCTAGAGGATACTTCAGAAAAAGTGCAATGCCACCTTTAGACAAATAACTATACAGAAAAAGGATTGCAACCCCTCCAATTCATTTCAGTGATAGCCATGGATTTGGGTGTTTGAGGACTGGTTGACAGCAGTGAACCCCAGGGATGCAGAGTGAAAGTATCAGCTTCTTTTTGCAGGTTTTTGATGTTTCCGTTATGCCCAATAAAACTGTTTTTAGATGTATATACAGTACACATAAAAATACAGCAAACAGTGGGGTCTTTTTGGCAGAGTATATTAAACAAAGAATAATCAATACAGAGGTTCATTTAGACACTTATTTTAATATCCCTTTCCCACATATGTGTGGGATTCATGTATGGGCTAATAAAATAGACAAATACTTCTTTATATTGAACATAAAGTTTGAACTAAACAAATATTCTTCTATAATCAACATAGAAATTCTCTGTAAATTGTCCTGCTAAGGTACATCGCTTGATGTGTTTCACCTGACTTGAGACCATGAATATTGAGGTTTCGCCAATGCACTTAGAGCAGAGTTTTCTGGTGCATGAACTTTTTTGGCATGATATCTAAGAAAAAGGCAGGGGAGTATCTTGTATCATAGAAAGAACTATATTGGTTGCAGCACAAGGAGGTATCCACTTTGATAAGGCAGATAAATATTCTCCAGATGACCATATTTGTTGGTGCAGGTTTTCCTTTTTCTAAACTGTAGCATAACTTGAAATTTTTCACCTTGGTAGGATTCCCTCTATTTCCAAAGAGACAGCAAAACAAGCGCTTCAGGAATACGTCAATGGCCAATGCTGCTATGGCAGCTCCCCTGTGGAAGAGATGGAAATTCAGCAGATGAGGCCATTTAATACATACAGGGTGTGTATATCTCTATCACTGACAAATAAAGTCCCTGGACTGTGTCTCTTGCATTAATAACTTTTGCATTTCATTATAGTATCGCTTGGAGACATTCACAGAGTCCCGATCCTGCGAATGGGTGACCAAACCACTTACAAGTGAGTACTGAATTTGTAGGATCCATGGATTGTGTGTATAATTGGGCTGCAAGGTTAATTGACCTTAATTCATTCTGTGTGCAGTTGCTTTTTTTACCCACTTCAACTCCTCAAACAATTTTAATACCAGGCAGTTTCAGCCTTGTTCTAAAGGGCTTTGTTTGGATTCTGTCCGGGCCCAGGGCTCCTGGCCACAAATAACCAAGAAGAACAATCACTATGCTGTGCAATTAAACAGGAAGCTTACATTGTGTGTATTTGTGGTCCAATACTGTCTTTGTCACAATAGAATATTGGCTTGCATAATGCAGAAACACAACCACATTGAGGTGTTCTTGCAACACATTTTAGAGATTACTTCTATTCTGCAGAACAGGAAATGATCTCCTATGGTTGCTGTAAAATTCGTTTAGATAGCAATTTAATAAATGTAATAAATGTGGTGTTTTCTAAAGCTTCTGATGAAGTTTCTGTAACAGTTTCCACTTTTTTCCAGACGACAAACTAGATGGTCCATCCAATGGGCGGGCTCCTCAACCCTGGGAAATCATATTGGAACCCCCTTCTCTTTTTCATGATGAAACCAAAAAACAGCCTATACCTCACACCTCTTCTAAAAAGGTAAAGCTTATACTTGTATAACATATTATTGTATAATTATTTATAATATAATATAGAATGCTGCAGAGCAAACATCATGCTTATCAAACCTAACCCATCAGTCTTCTATCTTATCTTCCAGGAATGTCAAGAATGCCATGGAAAGGGGAAGATAATCTGTCAAAAGTGTAATGGAAATGGGCGGGTAAGAGGCAAAATTCTTTCTTCCTTTCTTTTCTAATTTTGTAAAATTTAAACATTTTATATATAAAAATAAATAATTTGACTACAATAATTTAAATTGGTACCCCAAGAATCTATGAGCAGAGGAAGGTGTCAGGTGTTGACTTTGTTGCCTTTTGTGTCAGTTGTAGATTTTACTTCCCATCCTACTGTGTCCAATCCTAGTTGGAGTTCAGCTAAATAAAAAGAACTGCAAAAGGGGAAATTGCTGTTGCTGACTCAGAACTAATTCGGAACATATTGTTTTCTTCTCAGGTCAAGTGCAATAGCTGCAATGGGTCTGGTCGGAGTGCTGGAGAAGAATGTTCAAATTGCAGTGGAACTGGGTCAGAAGGGTAAGCACTGGGACAAATGGCAATGGAGAGGTCCATGTTCTTGTATGGGCACTGTGCTTTCAGAAAGTCCAGTCCAATATGACATCAATGTGCCATGCTATTCCCAGTAGCATTTTTTACAAAATGCAACGTATTCAGAAGTAAAACAAATCAAAAAATGGAGGAAATGACATTCGGTAAAAAGTTGGTAAACAAGGCACTATGTCAGCCTTTGAGTGCTCTCTCGGTCTACCTAAATCTATCCCTGCAGTCTCTGTGTGTTCAACAGTTTTAATCAGTTTCTCAAACTTTTTTTTTAACTTTGGGGAACCCTTGAAATATCTTTCATGTCTTTTAGGGGCCTCTTCTGAAATTTCTATATCCACAGCTCACAGAACATTAGTGTGGTGGTCAGTACGAAGAATTTCTCTTGCATTTCTGGCCATTGGGAAGAATGTCAACCTTACAGATCGCCAAAAAGTCCATTAACTAATACATTGCTCATTGCTCAAGGACCCCCTAGCAACCTCTGGAGAAACTCTGTTTGAGAAACACTGTTCTATTGTGTCAGGACTGTGACCCCTGTGTTGTGGATCCTCCACATCACTGTTGCATTTAGTGGAGGGAACCACAGTGTTTTGAGTGGGTGGCTGGTGAACATGGGGTCTAGAGGAGGCTGCAAAGCTGGAATTGAGGAGTAGGTGGGACACTTGTGCTGCCATAATGATTACATTGTAAGGGAGTTCAATGGTGAACTTTGCAAGTTACTGACTTGCAGTATGCAGACCTGGAATTCTGACTTCAGCCCAACTTTCTTGATTTTCACCTGGCTTTCTACACCTACTATTGGTCCTTCAATTTGGTGATCCATCTTTGCAAGCTGGTAGAGATGAAAAGGGAAAAGAGAGAATTTATTGAAATTTTGTTAACTCTAAATTAGAGTATGAGCTCACATCAAGGCACTGCAGTACAAGGCACATCATGTTCTACTTATGACTAGTGTTGCTGTTTGAATTCGGGTTGTCCCGAATTTTTGATCCAAAAATGGTGATTTGAATTTGGACAGACCCGACCCAAAAAACACAGAGCTCGACTTTGTGAATTCGTGTTTGAAAATATGTTTAAAAAAAAAAAAAGCGAACTCCAGATGAACTCTCAATGGAGTTTCTCCATTGAGAGTTCATCTGAGTTCAGTTCCCACAGTCACCAGGCTGTACTCATCATTAAGTACAGCCTGGGAGCATAGGAACTTGCGGTAACAGCTGATTGAAAGCACTCATGTGCTTCCTATCAGCTGTGACTGCAGATACTCTCAATGGAGAAACTCTATTGAGTTCCACTGGGATCCCAGGGCACTAGAGGTTAATTAGCTGTGAACTTGCAGTCACAGCTGATAGGAGTCATGTAAGTGCTTTCAATCAGCTGTGACTGCAGTTGAAGTTTCTCCATTGAGAGTTCATCTGCAGTTCAGTTCCCACGGTCACCAGGCTGGTAAGTGCCGCCCAGTGACCATGGGAACTTTGCGATCAGGGAGATTCTCTATCCAAGAACACATACTACAGTTACGCTAGGGCTGCAAAAGCATTCAGGGGAGTGGAGCTGTCAGCTCAGCTCACCTGATTGCTTTTGCAGTTCTACACAGTTCTGAAAAACACCTGAATCCCCCCCCCATAGATTTTAATGGTGGTCAACCTCTGTGTTGGATCACCCGAAAACTATTGGGCTATTCAATCGAATAGCTGCTGAATGGGAACACTCAGCTGTTCGACCAACACTACTTATGATTCGTGCTACAGCAAGTTCATGCAGAACAATTATTCTGTAGAATTTGCCCATCTTTAAGCATAAGTTCTTCTCTTTTTAATCTCTTCAGGTAGAAATAAGAAATAATTCTCTTTAATCTCTTCAGGTAGAAATAAAGGTTTGTATTTACATGGACGCATACTATGTCAGTGTCCCATTTCATCTGATGGAATTTCTATGGTGGAATCAAGGCTTGCATAAGTTTTATTGCCATTTCTAACAAAACAAAGTTTCTGATTTGGACTAAACTGAATTTCTACAATCCAGTGGCGGTATGTGAAAGGCAGGAGTGGGTCAGGCAACCTTTAATTCTGCTTTCCACCCATCCATGAGTGTTTCTGTTGCAACAGAATAAAACACAGCATTTGATGCATTTTTGTCTATTTAACCTTTCCACCATATCTTGTCTGAACAGATGCCAAGTCTGCAACCAAACCAATGTTCAGACCTGCCCTGGATGTGCTGGGAAGGGGCAAGTTGTCTCTTATATTGAGCTCACTGTTACATGGTAAGTATACAGAGTTATTGATATGTGTTGATTGTATGAACCATTTACTAAAGCCACATGAGGTCTGTTCAACCCCAACTAATCTCTATGAGCTGCTTCTGTTCTTTGGAAGTGGGATAGATGTGGGTGAATTCAATGCTGTGAGCATAATTTAAGAGTTGGGGACTGTAGCTTTGGGCTCCAAAATTGGCAAAGGTTTGTTATGTGAAGATAACTAAAGCAAACAATAAGATATTTTATTTTGCAGGAAGAATAATCTGTATGAGTTTATACCTGACCACCACTCTGAGTTCCCCACTGAGCTATTCAAGAAAGTGACCGGCGAGAAAATCTTTGCAGATGAGCAGATATTGGTAAGCTTCTTTTTGCACCATTATTTGATTAGATTTTCACCCAAAAAATCTGCTCTGCTCTTTAAAAAGGAGCCCTAATAATAGGAATCTGTTCTAACCATGGATGGTGCTCCTGAAAAACCTTAGGGTGGGCCTGTCTTGTACAAGAGGTGTCTGCTACCAAGGGTGCCAAATATCTCAGGCAAATTTATACAGAAGAGGAAAAGAGCAGAATCATGTGATTGCTTTTCCAATTTATAATTCTTCATAATCCATGTCTTGTTCAGTGATTTCACTTGTGCGCTTCCAGTCTTCTAGTAACCATGCCATGATCTGTATAGTCTGATATTGCTCCATTTTTATTTAGTGGTTTGTTTTCCTTGTGTAGCAGAAGATCAGAAAGGATTCTTTTTACATTGTGGGATTTATTTTTGAATTGTGTTTATTAATGTAGGTGCCACCTTTAGTGAACTTCCCAGAGGCTTCCATCAATCAGGCCTCTCAGACCGCTGTCCAGCAGCATTACTCCCAATTCATCTCCAGCTCTCGGATACTAAAGCAGGTAGGCACTAAAATAGTCTTGTGTTATTTTCTTGATCCTGTGACTTCCAATGCTCATGTAAAATTACTAATTGGTACACAGGTTAGAACATTTTGATGCTGATCTCCAATCTTCCCTTTCTTGGAAAGTTGTACAGACTCTTCTACTGTATTGAAACAATTTACCGTACAGAGTAAGCTTCTCACAATGTAGCTTGAGGAGGATAGAGCCCATCTTCTTTTCTGGCTAGAAGATGTACAGCATCATCCCCTGCCTGTCTTTGCTCTCCCCTTTAATTCATTGGACTTCATTCAGCTATGTAAAGCACCCTACCCTCTATACCCAGCCATGATTTGTCTGCATTGTAAGAATTCACTGTGTCAAAAAATAATTCACTTTGATTGCAAACCCCCTAAACTAGGTATTGCTATAATTGTTTTGAAGCGACCTGGCCAATTGGAACATGTTCAAAGCGAATAAATCCTGTATTTTTCCATTAATTAAATTTAAAATTTAAGCGTGAAAATGCCTTTTTTAAAGTGGTTTGATTGCATCGGACTTGGCTTATAAGCAATATAGTGATGTACGACAGGTCCCCTAATTGTAACAAGCCAAATATATAATATAAAATTTATAAATGTAATCTTCTTTCTATGTCCCCAGCGTCAGTCTATCGAGTGGTTGCCCCTCACCAAGGTGGAATACAACTGGAAGGGGAAAAGTTGCAGCTACTTTGTCTATGGACGGGAGAATCAGGTGGAGACTAAAGATTATCCGGCCACTTGCTGTTGTGTCATCCTGTGAGCGTCACCCATAAGGTGACCGATGCATTTTGAGGGTTTTTTTAAAAGAAAGAAATGAGAAATGTATAAAGATTTTTAGTATGTAGAGTTATGACTGGAAATGCCTATAACACAATTGTACTCAATGAAGCTGAAAATTAGGTTTTACAAGAAATTTGTCATAATCTCACACATTGCCTTCCGTACCATTGTATATCACTGCTACATATTTGTTTCATGTAACGCACAAAAACCACTGAACGCGGAAAGTTTTATTGTTAAATGAAATTATTTTTTTCTATATTGTCCTCCAACATTTCTTTTTAATGAAATCTACTACTGTAATAAACATTTTATAAATAAGTGTTCTTTTTTTTATGTATAAATTGTAAATGTAGTTGTAAAAAAACATTGGCCTATTACAGCATTTATCAACCTTTTTAACATGGGGGAACCCTTGAAATAACTTTTAGGTCTTCAGGGAACCCCTTCTATAATTACTTTATCCACTGGTCCACAGTATATTAGTGTGGTGGCCTTTGGGAAGAATGTCATCCTTACAGATGACCAAAAAGATAATTGGTGTCATTTAAACTGACCTGAGGTTAAAATTGCTCATTGCTTGAGGAACTCTGATTGAGAAACACTGCTCTACCGTGTACAACATACCCCCCCAACTTCCCTCCTAACCTAACCTTCCACTTGCTGGCTTGGACCTCTACAGAATGTTCTGTATGCCACTGTGATGTGAAGGTGACAGAGCAGCCCAGTTGTTGGCTATACTCACAGTTGTGGTGCCAATGCCACCCGCTTTGGTAGATGGTCTATTGGCCAAGCACTGGGCCTCCTTTGCTGGCCATATGGAAACAATGACTCGTAATGGTTTTTTTAGAGGATGGTGCAGAAACTGCAGCACCCTAGATTTCGCCTGATCAATGATATCATCTCATGTTATGGAAGTTACAGGAATTGTCTTTTAGTACAGTAATAACTTCTGATGGTGGTTATTTACCTTCCCTGCACTGCCAAAGATGGTGTGGTTTGTTAGGGTTGTTTATTTTCCCCTAACTTTTCTTCACCTTGTTCCTTAGTGTTTTGAAAGCTTACCTTGTCCCTGGCATTGTTTAAAAGGCATAACTGGGCCAACCCAGTCACGGGCTATTGTCGTTGTGTAGATGGTGCCATTTAAACATGCATAAGCAGCAGTCCCCATGCAGGATTTTGTCCATATGTGGCATGAGCAGATTGCTGCATGAAGTGACAATTCTGCTATGAATTTTTCAAGGGAACTAATAAAAAATGATTTTTGTAATATAAATTTGATGCAGCAAAATTTTTAAATGCGTTTATAGTTCTGCTTTGACATAAAACAGTGAAATGCACCCAAAAAATGAACGAAAGGGGGAAAAATGTATAGAACATTTCTTTATTAGACCACGAAAAAGATTAAAAGGAACCTTAAAAATGTTAAATAAAAAGTATTCAGTTTTATGTTTCCTTCTTATTTGAGTTCTCATTACTTTTCTGGGAAATGAGGAAAAATGTGGTCAGATGAGCATTTACATACAGAGTGCCGTACAAATCTGGGAGAATGACCCAATTTTTAACAATGTGCATTGCATCGTATTGCCAAGCAAATCTGTATTTGATTTTTTTTTTTCCTTTT
Source organism: Pyxicephalus adspersus (assembly GCF_032062135.1). Taxonomy (NCBI): domain Eukaryota; kingdom Metazoa; phylum Chordata; class Amphibia; order Anura; family Pyxicephalidae; genus Pyxicephalus; species Pyxicephalus adspersus. Next base: position 47,697,787 of record NC_092865.1, on the reverse strand, counting down.
TTTTAACCATTGATATTGCTGGGTGTACTGTGTGATTGCATTTGACTGAAATCTATTTTCTTTCCTGTCTGTCTATTTGTGTTAACCACTGGGACAGACTAATAAGAATGCACTTGTTTTGTAAGGAAGTATTCACTCCAAATGCAACTTTTTGCAGAAATCCTAAAATGTACAAGACCGAGGTCAGAGGTGCCCTCCTACCCAGAGCCCCCACACCCATCCTTCCCATTCCTTCCCAAGAGTTGCAGAATAGCAAAACTAAGACACAGCATAGAAAATCACTGCACACATATTTATCCCTGCTAAACACCTAGAAGGTATCTAACAATTATCGGCATTTATTGCTTCTATGGCATTCTCTGCAAGGCTGCAGTTTATGTTCAAGCAGTGCAATGCAGGGTGGCTAACTTCAGCTGTCTCCCATTTGGAGGGACCATCCCTCTTTTGGAACTAAATCCCCTTGCACTCTTTTTTGGCAGAGATGCTTCAAGAAACAATGAGGCCGTACAGCAAAGTAACTAGACTGGCTGCCATCTCTTCCATTTCATATGAATATTGCCATCTGAACAGTGGAACTTTTTTATTTGTATTATTCTGCCATGGCATGCCCCATAAAATGCCACTGCCTGCAAAACATAGCAGCATGCAGTTTTGGCTTATGGTGGTATTAACTGTTCATTACAGGAGCATGAATGTTATACGGTAGCTGGGTCCATCAACATCTAATGGAGCTCCAGGCTCCTGCCTAAGTTGCCCTGTGATGATCCAGTTCTGCTTCTTGCCCTGATGTATTGACCTCAACCAAATTATAACCTTATTGAATTTGTTCCATTAATAAACCAGCTTATTTGAAAATTATTTTATTATATTCTGCTTTTAAATTCTAAATGGTCCATGTGACTAAGGTGTATTCATTGAGTCTATGCTATACTACGTCCTTGTTTCTGCAATAGTTAGTAGGTGCGGTGTGTCTCTTAAGTCTGACACCCTTGGCTGTCTAAATGCCTTGGGATTATACCTTCTAGTAACTGTAGACTCAGACAAGGATAAAATCTACTCTCTTTATAAGTTTTATGAGTTTTCATTTATGTATCACCTTTTACCCAAAATGCACATTTTTTTTCACATTGGAGTCAATTAGAAAAATGTATAACTCTCATTTAAAAGACCACTGCAATATACTGCAATGAAGATTTTTCAAATTCACCTTATTAATCTTTCCTGATTTTATTTAAATCAGAGTGCTTTTCTAATATATAGAATTCCAGGGACAAATCTAAAGGTTTGTGAGGTCGGAAAAGGTTGGCAACAATTTATCTGTTAGCTAGCTTTGCACGATATAAGTCTTCAAAGCCAATCTCCTGCATACGGTACACAAGGGTTGTCATCTGGGAGTGTATATAAATTTAGATCTTAATACAATTTCCTGACGAAGCAGACCATGTCCACGAAACGCGTCAAATATGATTGTGATTGTAGAGTTATAATTATGTGGATATGACTGATACTGTACAACTGTTGTAACTATGTGAAGAATCTCCTCAAATATTTTTAAGCATCCAAATAAAATATTTAATGATGTATTATTAACTTAATTGATGATTAATTCATGCCTAAAAAGTCCCATATTGTGTTTTGTTTCTGTGATGATAAATATTGTATTATGATGACCAGGAATGGCTGATATTTCAAGTCTTGGATAAACAGGCCCGTGTACAGCATAATCACAACTGAACTTGTTCTGCAAAGTGTTTGGTTTCTCTGTGTACGTGGATTTCTTGGCAGCTATATTGTCAGTAAAGAAATATTATGTAATAAGCTTTGGAGAGGCCGGCACAGGGTTTCAGGACAGAAATCTGCTTTCTGTGCTAAGGAAATACAGAGCTGCATGATTTGTATTTATGAGTGAGGCCTTAATGCCGGAGAATCTGAGTACTGCATCATCCCTGCTGTAATCTGTTAGATCTTATTGAGAGACAAAGGGGCAAATAACGACCTCCTGCACAATGCCATGTCTCTCTTGTTTGCATTGGGCTGTCCAAGGCTGCCTTCTCTTCTGTGTTTCTATAGAGAGGATAAAGCTAAATGAAAGATTCTAAATAACCAAAATGTTTTAGGGTAAGTTCAGACCTACTTCGGGATCAAGTTATCCCCATGGTTCCTGGTGGCTGGCACCTATTTTGAGACCAAATATTGGTAAATATGCATTGCATATTATTATTTTTGCATCGGGTTTGCCATAATTATACCCCCCAAAATGGCCATTACCTGGAACCCAGTCTCCTGGTTGGAATAGCAGTGATCATCATTCATAAGGCAGTTAAATATACAAGTGAAGATCATTATTGAAAGGGGCAATGTAAATAAAGCAAACAATGGAACTTTCTACCAGCTTTATAATATAATGAGCTCCGTTAAGTTTCACCCAACCTAAAAATGATTTAATGGAAAACAGAAAATCAGGTTTAACTTTTATCACTTCTTCACCTTTCTGAGTGGTATAAGCAACAGTGCATGGTTGCTCATCACTGGAGAAACTATTTTTTATTACATAGCATCTTTTTGTTTCTTTTTGTGTATCCAAGATCCACGGATATTTCCAATCATAGAGTGATGGGGCAGCCGTTTCAACCCAATGAATCCAAGAAATTCTTAACATTCTTAAGGTCTGTAAAGATTCTTATCCATCCGGGTAATGGTATATCTAGTAGCTAGACCGCATTACTGGACTGTTTCTTGAAACCTTGAAGAAGTCTGTAGTTTGTCCAAGCCACTTCTTTAGCTCCAATATTATCAGGAAAATATATCCACATTGGTATGACAGAGGCCTACAAAAGTCCAATAACCATGGAAGGTGACGAGGCTGATTTTGTTTGTGCAAGAACATAAATGGGTTAAAGTGTCTATCTCGCCATTGTGGAGGTAAATTCTAAAACATTTGCTTGGCACCTAAAGAAGTGACTGGGATGAGCTTCAAAACATTCTATAAGATGTCCAGCTGAATTGGACTAACTGCTACTAGATATCACATTTCTGTCTGTCTGTCTTGTCTGTCTGCCTTATCTGTCTGTCTGTCTGTCTCTTTCCTTTGCCACCATGCCCCTTTGGTTTCTGAGGAGGGAATGTCTGGAAGCCTAACTGAGCTGTCAACATAGGTCAGTTAAAACATAATGGATGTTCAATGTCTTACAAAACTTTTTGTTTTCTAAAGCACTCTGCATGTGTGGACACGTCTGTCCTTTACCAGGGAGAGAGAAGGACCTTTGCTCTGTGTCTGGAGTCAGTGGTCTCTCTGCAGAAATCTGAAACAGCAAAGCATAGAAACATGTGGGACCTCTGCTAACAGAGCACTGCTTTAGGACAGAGAGCAATGGACTTTAACTATTGCATGCTGATGAGGTGTATGCTTTTCTACCTAGGTTGTGTCTGCTTTAGAGAAAATCAAAATAAGGGAATATACTCCTAGACAATTGGCACTGTAATAGGTAATAACATTGGGATATGTCCCCTGATTTTATGAACTGGCGGCAACTATAACATTTTGGATTTGCTATCATGTTATGTATTAGTGGCTCTCAGGACTAATATAGGGGAAACCTCCTTAGTGGTGACCCAGACAGCATTAAAAACCATCAGTCTGTACTGCACTTTTTGGCAGCCAACAATCAATTGGCATTGCATGCTGTTACTAGGTCTATGATCTACCAGAACCCCCAGATCCTTTTCCATTTCTGACTCCCCCAGAGTATTCCCCCTAGACAGTATGAAGCATGCATGTTGTTAGCTCCCAAGTGCATAATTTTACATTTATCTATATTAAATGTCATTTGCCACTTGGCTGGCCAATCAAACAGTACATCCAGGTCTGCTTGTAGATTATAGACATCCTGTATGGACCTAATTCCATTACATAGTTTGGTGTCATCTGCAAACACAGAAATGGTACTTTTAATCCCAAACTCTCTATCATTTATAAAGATGTTAAACAGTAAAGGTCCCAACACTGAACCCTGGGGTACACCACTAATAACCCTAGACCATTCAGAGTATGAATCAATAATTACAACTCTCTGGATGCGATCTTTAAGCCAGTTCTCTATCCATTTACAGATTGACTTTTCTAAACCTATTGACCCTAACTTGCATATTAACCGTCTGTGGGGTACGGTGTCAAATGCTTTAGCAAAGTCCAAGTACACTAATCAACTGCTACTCCACTGTCTACCTGTTTACTTACTTCCTCAAAAAGGGAGTAAATTTGTTTGACAACTTCTGTCTTTCTTGAAGCCATGCTGACTATCACTTATAATAATATTTTCTAGCACAAACTCCTCTATTCGGTTCTTTATCAAACTCTCTAGGACTTTCCAACTATGGACATTAAACTAACGGATCTGTAGTTACTGGGTAATGACTTCGCTCCCTTTTTGAAGATAGGAACCACATTGGCCAATCCATTAGTACCATGCCAGTGACTAAAGAGTCTCTAAAAATTAGAAATAATGGCTTTGAAATAACAAAGCTCAGCCCTTTGAGGACACATGGATGTAATCCATCAGGCCCTGGTGCTTTGTCAACCTTAATTTTTCCCAGCTGTTTCTCTATCATATCAATCCTGAGGCATTGTGACTCATTTAAGGCAGTGACATTGCTATTATGAATTCGGACCTGAGCTCTGCCATTTTCCTTTGTGTACACAGAGCTGTTAAGTAAATCTGCCTTGTCTTTATCCCCAGTTACCAACCCAGCGACATCCTTTAAGGGGCCTACATGCTCAGATCAGATCTTTTTGCTATTAATATATTTGAAAAATGTTGGGGGTTTGCCTTACTTTCCTTTCCAATCTGTCTTTCATTTTAAAGTTTCACACATCTTATCTCCTTTTACATCTTTTGTTATATTCTTTAAAGATTTCAAATGATGAAGGTGATCCTTCATTTTTATATTTTTGGAATGTCGTTTTCTTGTTCCTTATGGCTTTTTTAACATCAGCTGTGAGCCTCCTAAGCATCAGCTTTTAGCCTCTTAAACTTATTACCCATTGGAATATATTTTTCAGTTTGCTTTTGTAGAACAGACTTGAAACATTCCCATTTGTGTTCTTTGAGGACAATATTGTCTCCCAGTCCAAATCACAGAGAGACGCCCCCCCTAATAATGGAAAATTTGCTCTCTTAAAATTAAATAATTATCTTTCCCGTTTTTGCTTCCTGTTTACAGCTTACATTAAATGAAATCATATTATCGTCACTGCTACCCAGATTCTCTTTTATTTGCACATTTGTTATAAGCTCTGCATTGTTAGAAAGAACTAGGTCCAGCAAAGTATAATTTCTGGTTGGGGCTTCTATAAACTGTACCATAAAATTATCTTGTATTAAATTCACAAATTTCCTCCCTTTTGCTGTTCCTGTAGTGCCATTAGTCACCATTACAGTCAATGTCAGGGTAGTTGAAATCTCCTATGAATAAAACACTTCCACTTTTTGCTGCTTTTTCTATCTGTGCTAGTAGTTGATTTTCTATTTCTTCCTTAGCACTGGGGGGCCTATAGCAGACTCCAATAATTAATTGTGTGTTATTCAACCCCACATTCAACTCCACCCATAATGCCTCAACCTCATTGCTTGTTCCATCAACAATTTCTTCTTTCACATTCACTTTTAGATCACTTCTCACATACAGACAGACACCACCACAAAAGAGAGTATACCCATGAATATTGACAGCCCAGTCATGCGAAGAAGAAAGCCAGGATTTAGCAATACCAACCAAGTCATAACCCTCTTCATTCATTAATGCTTCCATCTCCCCTATCTTGTTTGCTAGACTCCTAGCATTGGTGAACAGGCTCTTTAAACCATTGCTGCTTTTAACATCGCTGTTTGCCAAATCCTTTTGTTTTTCAGTACAATTAGTACTGCACAATCCAATGTTTGTAACATGGCAGATACACATAGGCAGATTTTCATTTCTGGTCCAATAAAATGATTGGACCTAAAGGTAATCCGAAAGGGAGTACAAGGTGTATTGTGTGTTACAACAGTCAAATACATCTGATCAGATTCTAATTAGAATTCAGATCACATTTTATTCAAGAAGAAGGGCAGAATATTAAAGCATACTTATCAGAATATGGATTGGACTGGTTGGTCCTGTGCTAAATTGCCATTGGATGGGCTTGTGTACACAACTTTCAAGCTGACAAAGTTTAACTACATATGAAACTTGGTGCATTCAGATAAAGTATCAATCTTGATCATATCAATGATAATTTTTCACTTATTCACTGGCCACCAGGGATCGTATATTAACCTACCATTGACTCATTAGGAAATATTTTTGAACCACACTACTCTTAGCATACCCAGCTCTACTAATCCCAACAAGAAACTCACTAGGAATGTCACTGTAATACAGTGTTTCCCTCCCAACTAGATACATCAGTTCCCATAAGAGACCTTCCCTTTTCTCCACCCAAATTGATGCCTAGATGGCCCTCCCTAATCTTTAGCAGTCTTGCATATCCTGCTGTTCATTGGTTCTCACAATCCCCTGAGAAAGCCTAGGGGGCGAAACGTGTCTGGACTGAGATCAGCTGAGATTTTTTGATCACAATATGTGATTGAAAACATTTTTTCAGGTGAACCTCGTCCAGGCACCAAGTGGATTCCCAATTACTTAGAGAACCTAGAGAATAAATGTTAAAAGGATAGGTAATAATCTATCTCTTGGGAAAGGTGGCCCAAAATGTATGTGTATGACTGATTGACCTAATACACTTGCCATAAAAAAACTTCTTTCTCCTTTTTCTTTTTCCTCTGGTATCAAATATTTACAATAGGGGATCTTTTGATAGTATTCTGGTAAATTAGTCTATGTAATCTGGTGAGCAATCAGACAATGAACTGACCGCAGCCTTAGCCTTATTTCACCATTGTGCAATGGGAGAAGGGTGAATAAAGAAAAAGTCTCGTCCTCAGCCACTTTACCCTCTCCTATGGTCTCATTTATAAATTATTCCCCCAGTCCATTCGTCTGAAATTTGCTGACAGAGGGTCGAATCTTTCTACACTTCTCCTTTTAGTTCCTATTAAAACAATACCTCGTTCTGCCACCCTGTCCAAAAATGTAAAAAAGTTGTGAAGAAGGTCAGCTTTAATATACTTATGTGAATTTATCCAAGTAAAGTCTAGTATATTTTTAGTCCTGATGAAGGGTGAGCCTTACTACCCCTAAAACGTGTTGGGTTTTGGATTAAACCTTAAAAAAAAAAAAAAAGAAAAAAAAAATATTTTTGGATCTTACTTATGCAGTGAATTTTTTGTTATCCACCTCTATCGGTTTATTGTCCTAAAGATCATCATGACTTGCCCATGTAGAATAAAACTGCCTAGTTAGCTCTGTGGTTGTGATAATACATCTATATATCAAGTGCTTTAACAGTCACGTATTCACTTTCTTCCGGCAGATGAAGGGCTTGATGGGCCATCCAATGGATCGGACCCTAAACCCTGGGAGATTATGGTACAACTGAATGCTTTCTTCAACAATGAAATTAAAAAACAGCCGGTACCCCACACCACCCTCAAGACGGTATCTGATGTACCTACATAATAAACTATTCATCCAAAAAAGTCTATAGAAATCACAGTAGAAATCAGATTTTTTAATGATCATTTGTAGCTCAGCAACCCACAACAGTTTTAGTTCCTTTTTGAAATAGAATAAAACAATCATAATAGGCAAAATTTCTACCTTCCCAACCAACTTTCGTAATATGTATTTCCTATATGTATATTTTCCTAAATGTATTTAACATTTGTACAAATAACAAAGTAAAGGTAAGCTAAGTTTGAGTTTTGCAAAAATAAAAAGCTAATACAATAAGCCAACAACAGGACAGGATGGAACAATCTGCATATTGGCTGCAGCACATACTACAGGATCCCTTCAGCTGTGCACAGCCCCAGTTTCTGTGCAGGGGATGCCGAGAACCGGGGAAAGTTTACAGCTAAAGAGAGAAAAGGCATGCTGCAGCTTGTTGAGCAGATGATCTGCAGGCTTAGATGTATCAATGGATCACATTGACCATTCATTGAGAATAACTCATCCTACTTCCTGTCTTATCCTCCAGAAATGCCAAAAATGCCATGGAAATGGAAAAATAGTCTGTGAGACGTCTAAAGGAAAAGTTCATAATTCTGTCTCCAAATTAGGATTCATATTATTCAAGTATGTGTGATATATCTTAAACCCTAGAAGAAAAATAAAATACAAAGTGCAGCTCACCAGGTCTTATTGTGGTGGCTGCATTAATCTTTGTTTTTTCTTTTCACTTCATGTTCTTACAAGGATACTTCTAGTCCTGGGGTGACAACACTTATTGCATACGGTACAATGGAGCAGCAGGGTTGTCACCCTAGGACCAGACTTTTATAACCTCCCTCTCTCCTCCTTTTGATTAACATAGGGAAGAAAGCTGGATTCATAGAAAAAGAAAGCAGGAAACAAAAAGGTCTCGCAGGATCAATAGTTACTTTATGCACCAACTGGACACCTTAATGCAAAAAACAGTGCATTTAACAAAGTTAGCAAGTATCAAATAAGGTATAGGGTTTGCAGACATTTAATTCATACATCTTTCCCCAGGTGAAGTGTGCGACTTGTAAATGGACTGGCCGTAATGGTGCAGAGGAATGTTCAAACTGCATGGGCTCTGGGTCAGAGGGATAAGCATTGAAACACCAAGCAAGGAACAGTGGGGTCTTTTTTGCGTCATTGTTCCATCTTTTCTCATAACTCTTGAATTGAATATGTTTTGCTTAATAAATGTAAATTTTATTCTGTTAAACAGATGCAAAGGCTGCAACCAGACCAAAGTGCAGACCTGCCCCCAGTGTACTGGAAAAGGGGAAGTTATCACCTTCATTGAGCTTACCATCACCTGGTGAGTATACAATAATATAAATGTCATGTGTAGCAGTAAAAAAAGCTACACAAAGCTGACTATAATACAATATTCTATTTATAACAATCTACATAGAATGCTTCTGCTCCTTGGAGGCCGGCACAGGGTTTGGTTTGACATGTGTAGGTGTGGCATAGGGCAAACAATACCAGTTTGCAGGAAGAACAACTTCTTTGAGTTTATACCTGAGCACCACTCACATGTTCAAGAAAGTGACCAGCAAGAAAATCTTTACAGATGGGCAATATTTGGTAAGACTTTTCTGCAAGATCTTGGACAGCATAAATTTAAACTTCATCCACAATACTAAGATAAGTCCAGCAAGGACACAAGAGGCTCTATTTATAAAGGATTCCCCCGTCAATTCCTCTAAAATTCGCTGATAGATGGTTCTATCTCTTTATAGGTCTCCCATTAAAACAATGACTTGTTCTGCTACCAAGTGGCCAATCATCATAAGTGCACAGATGTAACAATAGGAAAATAATAGGAAAAAATACAGTTTTTAAGCGAATTGAAAGTTGAATCATTTATAAACAGAGCCCTAGGTGTCTGATGCAATGTCTGTTTACAGGGCCAAGTTTATGGTAGAGCAAACTGGGCCATTGGCCAAGGACCCCGTCTCCCCAAAGACCCCAACTGACAGAATAGCAGGGAGTGCAGGGAGCTGAAATACTGTGCGTTGTGGATCCCCAGTTTGTGATCGGGTTCTGATTTTTTGCGATCTCATTTTGAGAATGTTGCAAAATAATAGGGGCAAGGGGGTGCTTTTTAGGACTTCTAATGGAAGGTTGTTTTACTCATCCTATACAAGTTCTTCTATCAAAAACAATAGGTCCATGGTATGTGGGAACATGAAGTTGGATATTGTGACCTCCATTACCAAGCATCCAATAGCCTCTATTACCAAGGTTGAGAATATAGAAAATTGTAAGGTCTGTGAGAATTTTTGCATTGCCATTATTTTTGCGAAATTGAACCATTGACAAGAAGCACTGTAGGTAATGTCAAGTCAAAATGTATGTTTTTTTTGTGTTTTTTGGGGTAAACTGTGCTTTGTAGGACTCCTGAAGATTATAGAGGGCCCTTTTGCTGATCCTGCAAGTTCTTCTACACAAATATGGCCCTGTGTTAGCTGAGAACATGAGGTTGTGACCTTCATTACCAAGCCTCCAATGGTCTCTAATGCCAAGGTTGGGACTGTAGAAACATAATGGAGACTGGAAAAGATTTCCCAAATTTCGACAAAATTTTTAACACTGAAGGTTTTGAAAGTTCCTTTAGGCTAACCCGGACTAGTTTAAAGATAATAAAAAAACCCCTGTGTTATCTGGGAACATGGCGTTAGATATTGTCACCTCCAATACCAAGACTCCAATGGCTTCCATTACCTAAATTGAGATGGCATCAAAATAATGGAAGCTAGAGAAGATTTCCTAATTGCCAAATTTTGACAAAATTTTACCATTCAGAACAGATCTTGTACCAAATAATTTTTTTCACTTACAAAATTACTAAACTATTTCATCATTGTATAGATTCGTAGTCAATAGGGAAGGAAAATAAAGGTGGTTTTGTCGATCGTTTAAGGAAGAATTTTCACATTTTCAACATTTCTACAAATGTTCACCCCTGTGCAACATGTATTGTAGTTAATGGTGAAGGCAGATTAGTATGTTTGGATGATTTTTTAAAGAGTGGAATGTGCTTTGAATAATTCCTGAAGGTTACAGAAGCTTCTTTTACTTATCCCGGATCAGTTCTTGTACTAAAAAAGGCCCTCATGTTATCTGGCATACCATCAACTATAGGGACCTCCATTACCAAGCCTACACTGGGTTCCATTTCCAAGGCTGAGAACGCAGAAAAACAAGGAAGCCAGGAGAGTTTTTGCATTTCTAACAATTTTAAAAAACGTCACCATTTTTAAAATACTGTACATTGTAAACAAACTACCTCATGTTAGCTGGGAAGATAACATAAAATATTGTGATCTCCATTACCAAGCCTCCAATGGCCTCCATTGCCAAGGTTGAGAATGCAGCAGCACACTGGAGACTAAGAGAAATAAAATGGCCCCATGTTGGCTGGTCACTGAGAAGTCAAATAACAGCTTTGGCTGGAAGCCTTAAACCTTACCTATGATTTACCTATGATTTTATTTTAAAACTGATCAATAGCTTCAAAGATTTATCTTTCTATGGTCAATTATGGTTGGACAATGTCTATCAGTCATGTGCTGCATATGAGCAACAGACCCCCCAATTTATGAATTCAGCCAATTATGGTATTGTCCATGATCCGCAAGGGCCGGGCATGGGGGTGTATTTTGTTTATCAATGTGCAGCAACAGAGTTTTTTTGCTGCTTTTTGATTTCAGAAAATTGGAAGGTGTACAGCAAGACCATAGTAAGGGCTGCAACGTAACTGAATTCATATCATGTAGTCTGATATTAGGTAATAGGAATATAAATGTATCTTTCAAGTAATTATTTCTGTGTTCCCTATAACATAATACAAATAAAAGGAGCAGAACTTTTTGTATTGTTCAACACTTCTTGCATTTACCAAATATATTAAACATTTCATATAAAATTGTATTTTTTTATGCAGGTTGACAATCAAAAGTCCGGCAACCTCCAGACCTGAGGTTTGAAAATATAGGATTTTTTTTATACTTACTTCCACACACAGGCAGCCTTTCTTTCACAGCACCGCGGATATCTGGCACAGTTCCAGGGAGCAGGGACATCTCAACGTGTATTTAGTTTAGCAAGCGTTTCTGCAGAACAGCCCCATCAAAACATTAGTGGCCAAACAGTGTACTGCAGTCCCAGTATTAAAAATGCGATGCAAAATTTGTGTCGGGAAACTGAAGGATGCAGATTTTTAATTGTCAAACTGTATATATAAAAGATACTGTATGTTAATTAAATTACATTGGGCCTCACATTTGTTTTCTTTATTTAGACTTGAACAGGCAGAATACACAGAAAAAAAAAATATATGGCTACTGTATTACTTGCTAAAGCAGAGGCCGCCAACTGGGTGTCCGTGGCTCTGGCCAGTGTGCCCCCGAGTGGGGTCAGGTGGGCGCGTTGTGTCTCTGGACCTGCGATGGGAGAGTAGGTGGGTTCTGGCATCATGACATTACTATCGGGGAAGTTTCTTCCCCTTAAAGTGACACATGGCTCCCCGCGCATGCTCGGCCCGTTGCCGGTAAATTTAGTGGTCCGTGGGTTTGAAAATGTTAGTGACCACTGTGCTAAAGTATTTGTATATCTGTCCCTCCATTTATAATATTTACACGGTTCTGTCATAGAGCACAGCCCCTTCAAAAAGGAAAGGGGAGCTGATCTTTCTCTTTTCCAGTTTTACTTGCACTTGCATGGTTATAGCTCTTTAATAACTCTTTAACAAAGAGTTTACAATAAGCAGGAATACAAAAAGTTAGCAGCAAGTTGCCCCTGGAAAATGTTTGCTAGGAATCCTGTTCTTCTGTTGTTAGTGTTGCTGGTATAAAGTAACAGAATATTTTCTTGCACAAGAGAAGTGAAACAAAAACCTAAGTCTGATGGTGTCATGTGACGGGAACAGGGCTGGTTTTCTGCAGTGATTCACTTGTCATCAGACTGCCCAACAAGGAAGCAAGAAAGGTGAAAAAAAAAGTCAATTCTAGCTTCATCGCTGCTGCAATGGAGGAACGCCAGGGTATCAGGTAGGTAGATTGGGGAGTTTTGGGGGTTAAACCCCTGAAATGATATCTGAACTGAAAGATGTAACACAATGCAGCTTGGAAGTGACCGCTGCATTAGTTTTCTTTTTTGTGAGAACTTCCTGTGTTATGGTGACAACACTCCCTCACCTTACTGTATCTTTAGAATAGGTTGTCACCTTCGGGGGAGGGGGGGTGTAGCCCCCAGCAATAACCAGGAACAATGGAGTTGGTTTAGTAAAGGAGTTCAGGTTGTTCCCTTTGAAAAGTGAAAGTGAACAGTGAATAATCATTCACTTAGCTTAGTGAAGGCTCTATAACCTCACGGAACTACAAGTCCCAGCATGTTGCGTCACATCCAGGCTGTCACCTGATTTCTGAAGCTGTGAATGCTTTGGATCAAAGCAGAATAAGACAGAAACCCCAACGGCTGAGACTTTTCACCTATTGAGTAGAACCCAAAAATATTACTATCATTCACTCAATATCATATCATTGTTTTCACGCTTTTTTTTTTAATAATTCTGGGTGATCCTGCCATGGCGATCAATGTTTAGTTACTTCCTGTTATAAGGTGACAACACTTGTCCTTGTCTCATTTTGGAGCTCCTGCGTTGTCACATGGATGGAGAATACATTTTCATGCACAATACACAAGCATGGTTCATTGTTGTCAGTATCAGAAGCTAAGCAGATATGTAACCCAGGTAAAAAGAGAAACATTGAGCAGACTCCTCGCTCTCATAGTAAGTTATGTGCGTGGTGGTCATTTTCAGTTTGCCAAGGACCTAAATTTGTACTAAAAACACACCGTCTCCAGTGTGTGCCTACCAGTATTACATACAGGAGCCCAGGACTTTATTGGATCCTGTAATGCTTACGTAGGAGCTGGAAGACAGCATTTATTACTATGTGATGTCTGGTCTTCTAAGCCTAAATGTTTAGCCTGTCCTTTTAACCCTATCTGGCCTTAGCTGCAGGCCTTCCCCAATGCTGGCTACACCTAGGGGTAAGGGAGGGTAAAGCTATGCACACATGCCGAGACAAACAGTTGTGCTCATCTCAGGTGAAATGTTGCTCATCAATACCCCACAACATATTGATGAACAGCCAAATGGAAATTATTGTTGATCACTCCTAAGGAGGAGAGAACAGTGGGGTGTCGTTAGCTCATCCTGCCCTCTTTCCCTCTCCATAGAACAGAATGGTGGCCTGTGTACAGCGCTAGTCTCTGGAAACTATTCCAGCAACAGTGCTCTGATGTCCATTGAATGTCTGTATGGGGCTGAAGAATACCGCTCTTATTGAAATTTGTGAGCGGGGGTGGGACAGAATGCCGCATGGCACAATCATCTTCAGATTGGAGAAATTGAAGCTTGCTCTATGTGTACAGAAGATAATCAGTTCATGTTTTATCGATTTATTGCAATCTGTTTCCATAGAAAAAAATCTACAACTTATGGAGCGATGGGACAGCCATTCGAGCCCAACTATCTCATGAATCCAGGTACAGTGACTCATAGCACAGGCCGGTACGTACCAATGTCACCGATAGACAATGCAAGGTTCAATGTTATTTTCTATCCCTCTTTCTCTTCTGTCCTTCTCTCTCCTTCTTTCTTTCTTTCTCCCTCCATCTCTCTCTCCCTTCTTCTTCACTCCCTCTCCCCTCTACCTCCCACTATCTTCTCCCCCTGTCCTGTCTCCCTTCTCTCTCTCTTTTCCTCTCTCTCTCTCTCTCTCTCCCCTCTCCCTCTCTTTCTCTCTCTCTCTCTCTCTCTCCCCTCTCCCTCTCTCTCTCTCCTCTCCCTCTCTTTCTCTCTCTCTCTATCCCCCTCCCTCTCTCTCTCTCTCGCTCTCTTTCTCTCTATCTCCCCTCTCCCTCTCCCCCTCCCTCCCTCTCTCTCTCTCTCGCTCTCTCTCTCTCTCTCTCTCATTCACTCTTCATCCACTCCCCCCCAATCTCTCTTCCACCCTACCCAATTCTTTTTTTTGCCCTAGTCTTTATTTCTTTTTATCTCCTTTCCCTCTCTGTCTTGTCTTCCTACTCTCAATCCTTCTCTATTGCCTTCCCCTCCCTCCTTTCCTATCTACCCCCCCCCTTACCTCTCCCTGTCCCATTCTCTCACCCCCCTTCCCCATCTGTCTCTCTACCTATTGATTTGTCTTTTCTTCTCTCCCCCTCTCTCTTCCTTTGCTCTTGTGGAATAGCTTTCATGTTGTGTTTTGAGATTCAGCATCAAAGGCTGTTATTGGTTGGCCAAGGGGAGCAAAAATGATAAATCTGACATTGACTTTTTGAATATTTGTTGTATCATCCACCTGTTTTATATCAATCATAAGGTTATATCTGATTGTAATATTGATTATAACACAAAACGTGGCTTCATTTTAAATACAAGTTAATCAATCTGCATAAAAATGTATTGTCCAATCCATTTTCATTGTTCGGCATTCTGCCCGTTGTCAGAAATGGATTTTTTAAAAAATGTTTAATGCTTTTATCTAATGGACCATAATATTGCCCAGTATAATAGAGACACCAAAGATATTACCATACAGAGAAATCTTAAAAAGGAGACATCAAAGGGATGGATTTATTAAAGCTCTCCAAAAAGATAGACTGACATGGGAGAGCCTGGGTGATCCAGCAAAACTGGAAGAGATTTCTTCAAAATAATTTTTTATTATTTGGCATATGTTTTCAATCCTGCACTAGATCTATTTCAGGTTTCACAAATTATTCTCCCATGATAGTGATATTCTCTAGTCTTGAAGCTTTAATAAATCCAATGTACCCTGTATTGTACAACTTATTTACCATGATATTAGATATTAGATATTAGGAGATTTTAAAGTACAGTTCACTTTTTTTCACAGGTTGGTTTGAGGATGCTCAGAGCACCCAACAATGTCAATGGCCCCCTTACTGTGCCCAGTGTTTAATATTCTTGATAGCTAAAGGGGAACTTTGTGTATTTCAGTTTAATGAACAATTGTTCCCTGTAATGATTGACAGTGTACTGTGTAATGATATTTTAGGTTCCCTGAAAGCTATGTGTGCACAGTGCAGGGCAGAGTTCATGTATATACGACACATATATATATAAACGTGTTTTACACTCTTCTTGGTGTTTATATTCTCTACTATGGATAATAAAGGTTTTAACCGGAAGCTACATATACAATATACCTAGATATGAGCTGTTTTCCTGGCATCACACTACCATACAGCACAGGGAGCAAAGTACAGAAATAAATCACATATTGGACTAATGCACTGGAACTCCCCAACTGTCCAATATTCTGTGGACCCCTGACTATCATGATGATGATCTGTTCCAAAACCATGGCCAATAAAATAGAGTTGGCTTTTTTCTCTGTTGCAAAAACATCCTCCATTCTTCTGGAGAGGCTTTCCACACAATTTGAAGGATGTCTGTGGAACCTGCATAAAGTCAGGGGCTGATGTTGGATGAGAAGACCTGGCTCTACATTAAATTTCCAATTCATCCCAAAGGCATTCAGTAGGGTTGGGGTCAAGGCTCTGTGCAGGACACTTGAGTTCCTCCACACCAAACTGGTGACCCCATGTGTTTATAGAGCTAGCTTTGTGCAGAGGCACGGTTCTATTCCAAAACCCTGGCCAGGTTTCCACTAAGAGAATGTGTGAGCTCATTTAGGTTGGATGAGAAGATCTGGCTTACAACCAACCTTCAGAAAAACGTGTTCAGTAGGGTTGAGGTCAGGGCTCTGTGCAGGACACTCGAGTTCCTTCACACCACACTAGTCACCCCATGTCCTTATGGAGCTGGCTTTGTACCAGTCATGGGGGAACAGAAAAGGGTCCTCACCAAACTGTTTCATATTTTGGTCTGCACTCAGCTCGGGGTAGATGTGAACCTTCTATACTTTCCTTGCTTTTCTAGCTGATCTCATTCTGTGTGTTGGAGCTGAATGCCCAAGACTTACTAAATCTGAGTTTTTCTACCTTCTCAGGCTTAGAGCGGGCCCCTCTGCTCTCTGACCCTGCCTACATGAATCCAGCCATGGCTCCATCATTTTACCCCCCAGGTGGTGCAGACTCTGCAACTCTAACTGCTCCTGCCATTGTCCTTGATGGCTCTACAGCTCCCCCTGCAGAGTGGGCTATTATCCCTGGATACGAGGACATGGGCACTGATAATGAGGGTAAGAACAAATAACTGACAATTGAAAGAACTGACATCCAATGAATGAAGGGGACAGGCCAGGGACAGTCACCTTGCTGTGCTCTCCTCCATAGGAGGGATGCATATTGTGAGAAACTCATAGTGTGCATTGAAATCAGAGAAAGCAATTTCATCCTTGCTGACATATTTATTTCTTTATTTTGCAGGCGGTAGATTCCTTCCTCCTCCAGATCTGGGTCCAATCCCTGGTGCTGTGCCAGTGCCGGCAGATACCAACTGGGCGTAAGAGTTTCTATAGATATCTTCTGTATCCGATAATAATGCAAGATATAGATATTAAAACATAGGGAAATATGGGACTACCTCTATTGCCTTGATTTGTTCTCTTCTCCATGCAGAATCCCTTTTATCTCAGAAGACACAGCCAGGAAAGCTCTCTTGGATTATGCCAAAAGTAAATGCTGCTATCGCACCACCCCTGCGGAGCAGATGGACTTCCGAGAGCTCCGCCCTTACAATACATACAGGGTGAGTGATCAGCCAGGCCTGGCATGCCTCACTTCCTCTACAAATTCTTCTTTCCTCATCCTCATCTAATTGTTTATTTGTAGTATCGGCTGGAGACCTTCACAGAGTCCCGGACATGTAAATGGATGACCAAGCCTCATACTGGTCAGTAAGCTTCTTTATATCATGTAATAAATCTGAATTTCGGGATTGGCAAATATTGTCTAAATACAAGAGGAATGTGTATTTTTATGTTATGCATGGTGGGCTTAGTGTATTTCTTCCAGATCTGTGCAATGATATAATTTCTCTGTGCAGGAACTTCCTGTAATCCAGACCGGTCACTGCTACTCTCTTATCTAGTACAGGATGCTTGGTCTGGTCTCCGCCCTTCCTGTAGTTCCCTGCAGGCAGCCTGTAGTGGGAGGAGTTGCTTGGCCCCCTGCTATTTTTATATGACAAAATCTGGTTTTGCAGACGTGTTTGGTGCACATAGCATGGAATTATTTCCTCTGTGTCTTCCAAGGATAGAATTTAACAAACGCTTGTGTCTGGAATTCAGCTTTAATGCAGTTGGTTATATTTTAACCCCTTTTCTTTTTTCCTTCTCTTCTCCCTTCATTCTCATCTCTACTGTTATCTGATAACGATAGGTGGGGCTGTGGATTCTCCAGTCTTTGGATCTCCTCCTATGCCATGGGACATACCCATCCAGGTGCCCGCCATGTTCAAAGATGACACAAAGATAATGCCTGTACCGCACACATCTACAGTTAAGGTAAGGACAATCAGTGAGACATCAACCCATACATTCCATTACCTAGAACAGTTTCTCTTTCCATAGGTGTGATAATACTTACTCCTGTATGTGTAAATTACACTATAATGTCTTCCCCTAGTCACAATCTATTAATATACATTTATATAGCTCTGACATATACAGCAGTGCTGTACAGAGAACTCCAGTCCCACCAGTCTCTGTACAGAGGAACTGATATTCTAATGTGCCCCATAATCACACATTATTATAATACATTTCTATAGCTCTGACATATACCACTGTGCTGTACAGAGAACACTGAACCAGTCCCATCAGTCTCTATACAGAGGAGCTGACACTCTAATGTCCCCCCATAGTCACTCACTATTATTATACATTTATATAGCTCTGACATATACTGCAGTGCTGTACATTGAGATAGAGGAGCTTACACTTCAATGTCAACCCACAGTCGCTGCAACTTGTTAACATCCATGTTTTTTTATTTTCAAGCCTTGTGCACAGTGTTTAGGAATCTGCAGGACGGTGTGTAAGAAATGTCACGGAGGTGGTAAGGTAAGAATAAATTTACAGACCATTAAGGATTCATTATAATGAAATTGAACTCTTTGTAGTCCCATGTATCATTATGTGTTTCATTGCTTCCGTCCGCACACAGGTATGCTGCTGGGTGTGTAACGGGACCGGACGTCACTTTAACGATTCCTGCCACCACTGTAGGGGATGCGGTACGGAAACGTAAGTTTTAAGATTGGCCAAGGGGGCGCTAATGTGCTGCTATATTTACTATATGCACAGCTCACAGTATATTAGTGTGGTGGTCAGTGGGAAGAATTCCTCTTATATTGATGGCCATTGGGAAGAATGTCACCCTTACAGATAGGCAAAAAGATCATTGGAGTCACTTATACTGACCTGAGAGGTACAAACTGCTCATTGCTCAAGGAACCCCCAGCAACCTCTGCAGGAACCCTGGTTGGGAAACACCGCATTACATTGTCGTAACACACGTTGCTGCATGCATATAGAGACTTTGCATCAGACATTGCATTTTTTTAATCTGTTGCAAAATCCTCTGAGCAGTTTAGCCCCCGAAGCCAATGAGTGGCAAATCTTCCAAATAATGAGAAATAACAAATATTTCCTGTTTTCTGTCACCTTGCGGCTCATCTGCTCTGCCCAGGAGAAGTGAATGATAAAATTGTGATATAACTTTGGTTTTTACAGTGCAAAGCTCAATCTCTCTTCTGCTTTCTGTCTCATTAATGTCTTTGTCACAGCTGCCCCAGTTGTCACAGCAGCAAATATCAGAGGTGCGAAGGGTGCTCGGGGCGCGGCCAGATCCTGAATTACATACAGCTGACTGTCACGTGGTGAGAGGGACTGGGCAATGGATGAGTCTTTGGTTTATGGGGGTGTCATCGGTGCAGACTGTAGTTCATTAAATAAGCAGCACTTCCTCCTTTCCGGGGATTTCCCAGATTGACACAATTTCCCGGTGAATTCAGGGAACTCAGTTCAATGCTCCAACAGCTGTGTACATGAAAGCAATTCATGGTCAGGTCATATGTGCAGCCTGGTATGACACATTTTCATGCCTGCTGCCCAAAGAGAACTTCAAGATCAAGTCAACAATTATTTTTTATTATTAAACAGGATTTATATAGAGCCAACATATAACCCAGGGCTGTACATTAAATAGAAGTTGCAAATGACAGACAGATGACAGTGACACAGGAGGAGGAGAGGACCCTGGCCAGCAAAGCTTACAATCTAAGAGGTGGGGAAGCAGCACACAATAGGAGGGGAGATATGTAGTGGTAGGGGAGTAGTGAGGTTTTAAGAGACAGAAGAAGACGGGTAGGTGAGTTTGAAAAGATGGGTCTTTAGTGCTCTTTTAAATGAGCAGAAAGTAGGAGCAATCTGAATAGGATGAGGAAGACCATTCCAGAGAGTGGGGGCAACTCTAGAAAAGTCTTGGAGCTGTGTGTATGATGAGGTTATGAGTGAGCAAGTCATTAGTAGGTCAATGGAGGAGCGAAGAGAGCAGCTAGGGGGTATTTTTCTACCACGTCAGAAAAGTAAGTGGGACAATAACTGTAGAGGGATTTGAAGGCAATACAATCAGATTTTCCACCCTGAACCAATTGCAGTCTATTACAGGTAGAGCAGTAAACACACTGTGTACTACTACCAAGTAGGAAGCAGGATTTGCATATGTAATGAGCAAATAACAGTACCCCCCATGCAGATATATGGTTACTAATGATGAACAGACACAACAGATATGTAGGGGTAACACACACTGATAACTTTATATACTAAATGGATTTGTTTTGAGGCAGTGGTGCTCCTGATCTAAAGGGGAAGGGGAAGCTCTAGTGTAAAGTAGGAAGTTTGATGTGTTTTCTCTTTAATTCCAGGAAAAACAACATCTATGAGTTTATAGTGGAGCACAATTCTGAATTCCCAACAGACCTGTTCCGGAAAGTGAAGGGAGAGAAAGTTTTTACGGATGAGCAGATACAGGTAATAGAATATGAAATATCAAAGAATCTGAGAGACTCTCACATATATATGTATAACATTCTATCCATTACTTATTTAATTTCAGATGACTGGTTTTAATGTAATGCTTTTAGTTGCTCTCCGAGGGATAACCAATCACCCAATGGTTGGCTTTCATAGATACAGGAAAATAGGGAAAACGCCGACATGAGGTCACAAAAATGCAACCAAAACTTTAACTTTTCACTTCTCTACCTGTTAGGAATCCTGCAGCTCCCATCTGTCGCCTGCTGGTGGCACTGCGGTTTTGCACACTTTACATGTGCTTCCACTGGCAACCAGCAGGTGATTTATGTATGCAAGGAGTGCTAAACCACAGTGCCACCAGCAGGTGACATATGGGAACTGCAGGTATACTGACAGTACCCTAACTTTCTAACCTAATATCCTATCTCTCAGCTCATGGTTTAAATTATTATATGTGGTTAGAATATCATTTCATTCTTTCTTTCATTGATTGCATTCATTCATTTTATTGACAGCTCCCCCCTCTGGTCAACTTCCCAGCTCCAGCCATTAATCAGGCTTCCAAAAATGCACTGCAGCAACATTTTTCCCAGTTTACCTCGTCCAGCAGGATTTTACGACAGGTATGCATCCCTCCTCTTGTGGGATAATTATTTAATAAATACATTCTATTGGCTATTTACATCCATTATATAGCACTGTGGATGCTCTATACAGCACCTATTAGGTACAATAATCTCAAATAGACCTCTTACCCACCCAGTAACTAATGAGGTGTCAGATTCCTCTTTGTATAAAGGGTTGGGGTCAGCAGGGCTGAATCCTAAATAATCTCACATCATTGAATAAGACATATGGAGTGTAATAGCTCTTGTGTACCAGCTTTTATTACTAGAGAAGCCCCCAGGGGTGCAAAGGATGTAGTTGATAGGAAGCATCAGGTGCTAAGACTCCAAAGGCTCTATTTTAAATTATCCCCCTCTCAATTTGTTCATAATATTTGTTCATAATATTTCCTAACCATTTCCTAATGTGACAGCTATGCACTTTTGTCAATTAGCCACTAGGTGGCAGAACAAGTCCTTGTTTTACTAAGAACTAAAAAGAGAAATAGCTGACCAGCTGTCAGCAAATTTCAGAGGAATTGACTGGGGGCATATTTTATCATTTAGAAAGCCCCAAGTCTATTTTTTTTCATTAAAAGGTAGCATACACATTTTCTATCCCTCTTCATCGGGGCTCTAAAAAATTTGGTGATATTGTTTTGAATTCTATGTACTTTAACCTGTTGAGGTGTTAGTTTGTGCTGATTAGTACCATGGCAGCTGGAAAGGCCAGCTCAGTTATGTCCTCAACACATTATCCATATGATGAGTTCCATTTTATTAGGGTTGATCATTAATTACTGTGATAAGATTTTCATTTTTTTTCCTTCCAGCGTCATACCGTCGAGTGGCTCCCTCTCACCAAAGTGGAGTACACCTGGCAAGGAAATCCACACGATTATTTTGTATACGGGAAAGAGAACAAAGTGTACACAGACAACTATCCACAGAAGTGCTGTTGCTGCTGTGTGGTCATGTGACCCCCTGCCTAAACAAATTAGGACATCCAACAATGCCATATATAGCAAAAGCTTGTATAGGAAACGCGGAGCTATTCCCTCGCCCCATGTCGTGGGATATACAACAAGCAGAATTATGTCTTCTAGAACTTTTTGTTGTCACTTCAACCTTCATTAACAGTTTTCAGATTATCAACGCTATTTATATGCATAAAGAGACCCCCTACCTACCCTACCACTTCTCTCTTTCCCTCTCCACCCCCCACCTCCATGACTTTCCTCTCTCTACCCCATTCTTCTATCATTCCCCCTATGGTAAATATAATGTAATCCTTCTTTATGCAATTCTCATAATCCCATGCAAACTTGACAGTCGGGGTGAGGGGTGCTTTACTATATGCAGAAGGAGAAGAAAAATAACAAAGTGATGCAACCTGCAGCTAAAACAATGCCATAGTCACTCTGTATCAGGGTGGGGGTTGTTTAGGTAGCTCCAGAGCAAGGTTCAGGTAGCAGATATACAGTAACATTTAATTCTGAGAAATTGGAATCTTTTCAGGGCAGTTCATGGACAGCCAATGGAAAAGGGTTTGAACACAAGGAATAGGCTGCCAACACACCATAAGTAGTGAATAGACATGCAGATTTTGCATTATTAATATTATTAATAATAATAATAATAATAATAATAAACAGTATTTATATTTTGCCAACATATTATGTAGCGGTGTACAATAAATAGGGGTATCAAATGACAGACAGATACAAACTTTGACACAGGAGGAAGAGAGGACCCTGCCCCGAAGAGCTAACAATGGTTTTTGGCATTGAATGGTCTCTCCTGTCTAGTTTGCCTGGATATACAACAGCAAAACTCAGTAAAGTGATGCCTAGACACCGCAGTGACCACCCTGTGACCCCCTCCTTACCTATTTGTCTTCTCCCCTCCTTTTTTCTAATTTTTTTTCTTTATTTTCTTTCTTGTTCATGTTTGCTTGCCCATCACGTTTTCTTGTATATTTTATGCTTTGGGGAAATCTGTCATTTTTTTTGTTTTTTTAATTTGTTACCTTTTTTAGTGTTTGTTATACCCCTGCATGCCAGCATCAATGCTCATTGGCTAACCAAATTTTAATTGGTTGTTTTTGTATTTTTGTTTTCTGTTTTTGTTCTGTAATCATTTATTGTTTATATTGCTGTTTGTTATGAGAAGCCTGATAAAAATGTATTGAAACAAAAGAACAGATATGCAACATTTCCAGATATAGAATGCAATAATGGATAATAATGTAGTGCTGTGGATGTGCATCAGAGAGCCTTAGATTACCATTCAAAAGAAGTAGAACTTCAATCTGGCAACACATGTATTGTGCATTGCTGTACTATGCAATATTATTAATAAACAGAATTTATATGGCACCAGCATATTATGCAGTGATGTACATTAATTAGGGGTTGCAAATGACGGATGTATACAAACAATGACAGGAGGAGGAGAGGACCCTGCTAAGAAGAACTTACAATTAGAGGAGGGGGATATGCATGATACTGCAATGCAAAAGTGTAATTCCCCCTTAAATTTAAAGTGATCTTGTCAGCCAACTGGCCATCTCCTAATTGTAGTCACCTGCACCACAGGTATTACATTCATCTCTGCACCAACCCATGACTCCTACTTACACTACACTGCAGCAATGCACTGACTTTGTATATACTTGTCCTTGGTCCGTATCTCCAAATATTGGTATGATTGAATGAGCCAGACATCTGGCATTTTCAGGAAGTCGGTAATGGGGAATGGCACATTTTACATTTAAATCCTTGATAAACTGCCATATTGCAATTATTATTCATTATCTAGCTGCACATGGGAAGAAGTCTTTTGTTTGACTGCAAGTGGTTGATTATAAGTGGAATTATTTTAATCATGGAGCGTGTTCTTGAAGAAGAGGAAATGATTATTTCATGAGTTGCATTCACCCTGCGACTGTTCATTTCATGTGCTTTTCATCCAGAGAAATTTCCGATCATCATTAGATCTGGACTAATTAATCCCTTAGTCTGGCTTCAGGTGATAAATTGCTGCCCCAGAAGGTAAATGTTATTGCAGCTTGTCCTTTCATGAGTTATGTGATCACTGCAGGTGTGATCTATAGCCCCAAAGTTTTCCTAATTGGAGAATCGTTTCTTAAACAGTGCATTTGTGAGTAAAACCCACTAAGTCATTGCACAGATGACACATTCTGAGGGCAACTCTGTGTATTGTAGCAAAGACTTGCTTCATTAAAGCAATGTAAATGCAATACAAAATTGTATGGAGTTGGAAGCTGTGGATGCTGCAACTACCAGGGGCACATGGCAGTATATGGTGGGGATTAATGTGTAATATTCATCCAGAGATTGTGGAAAACGTGCTTGATCTTAATACTGAAATGTTTTACTGTAAATATGAAAATGTCAATCTGCTTCTGTATGTGAAAGATTCTCTGTTTTACTTAAATTATAATTTGGGAGGCTGAACTGAAATATGCAGGTATATTACAAATAATCATATAAGAAAACTTCACTTGTTTTCCAGCGAGAACAGCCCAAAACATTACTTCTATAGGTGTAAGTAGGAAGCTATGGACCTTCTTTTACCTACCTATGTCTATGGGCATGGTCTGGCCTGCCTGGATTGGGTGACGGCCCTGTATCGATGGGCATTGTCTGGTCTCGCTGGATTGGGTGATGGGCCCCGTGTCGATGGCCATTGTCTGGCCTGCCTAGATTGGATGATGGTTCCGTGTCTTTGGACATTGTCTGGCCTGCCTGGATTGGGTGAGGGCCCTGTGTCTATGGGCATTGTCTGGTGTGGCTGGATTGGGTGACGGCCCCGTGTCTATGGGCATGGATTGGGTGATGGCCCCGTGTCTATGGCCCATGGTCTGGTCTGGTCCTATTGGAATGAACCCATTGCCTTCCTATACCTTTTGATCATTGTATCCTAATGATTTTTCACCATAAATATAATTTTCTCCATTATTAAGGTTTTTTCTACCCTCAATGCTGGTAATCTCCACCAGCCTCCCCCTGTATACATGTACTCATTATCATTGTGACAACAGTGAACCGTGGGGAAATGTGTGGCATGGTCAATTGAAGTCCTTCTTAGGGTCACATGTGACACGACGACCACACAAGGGCTGAATAGGTATTTTTTGAATGAGCCGTACTATACTTGTCAATGACAGGTGTCGTATGGCTCAGCCAATCTGGTCACCAGACAATGGCGGCTGGTAGTAACCTGAGATCAGACATGAATTGTGTAAATACTAAGTTCTGTTTTGAGGTCTAATTGTGTTATCCAACCATCAATGCTTAAATATTTAAGTGATTCGTTTTAGATTCATTTACTGCATATTGCTGGATTACGGCTCCTGTTTGAATGCAGATTTTATTAATAATTCCCCCCCCCCCCCCCATTCTCACCCTATATAAGCTCCTAAGCACCATGGATCGGACAAGCCTCCATATTCCTCTCAGCTCTCCAGGTAGGTCATTAGAGATTCCTTTTATAACTTTAAAGCCATCAGTTTATTACATCTTTCAAAAGCTTACTTGCTGTACTCCCATACAGACATCTAACACGAAAAAATACATCTGCTGCAGTCACTGTGAGCTCCTATGTAATTCTTTTATCTCTGTTGTTTTGACTTGTCATTGTCATCCCTCAGCAAAGCCACATGCAGCCGTATCACCATTGCCTGTCCCGTCCGACTTTGTGGACATTGATTTAAATTCCCCTCTGCCAGCATCCAAGATGGAGCTGGGTGCTCCAGCAGCCATTCCAGATATTCCTCTGCCTCTTCGGAACCATTGCCCATCTAGAAGCCAGGATGGTGTTACAGCTGCCCTATCATCGGCAGATGTCAAGGTGGCCTCTGATCCTGAACCTCCCCAACCAGCGACTGAGAAACCCTGTGCACCCAGCAGAAGATCCCACAAGCCTTCAAGTTTACCAGTAAAAACCTCCATATCTGCAGCTCCAACTCAGCCTACAGTAGATGCATCAGGGAGTCAAGGACAAAATCGTATAAATACACGTGCAGACAGTAAGTAGCCAAATCTCCAACCTTAGTCAGAGCCCACGACATTTCTTAGCTGGAGGACATTCAACACTACCTAGACAAGTGTTTCTCAAACTTTTTAACATGGGGAAACTTTTGAAATAACATTCAGGGAAACCTTTCTATAATTACTATATCCATACGTCAGAGTACATTACTGGGGTTATCCGTGGGAAGAATTCCTCTTACATTGCTGGCCATTGGAAAAAATGTCATCCTTACAGATAACCAAAAAGATCATTGGTGTCACCTAAACTGACCTGGGAGGTACAAAGTTCTCATTGCTCAAGGAACCCCCAGCAAGCACCGGAGGAACCCTGAGAAACACAGATCTAGACCATTTCTCTCTATCCTGACTGTTCTTGGTCTTACATTTTATTGGATTTTAGTTCTTTAAGCCATGAAGTGTTACAAAAGGCAGTGTTCATGCACATGCCATCTGCCTAGGGACACCCACTTTTCTTTGCTGACCCCTCTGATGAAGGCATTTTAATATTTTCAGAACTCTTGCCAATATCCTACCCTGACATTTTTATTGTAATCCATATCTGTACAAACTCCACATTAACAATGAAGACATTGAATTCTTTTCAGCCCAGGGCTATTTCTAGCAGTTTTGTTGCCCCAGGATAAGACACCCCTAGTGGCTGCACACTCCATATGCTGCTGGGAAATTACATTCATGTATTTGAGGGACGGCAGCTTAGTAAGTAAAGTGTAGTTTCAGAAGTGTATCTAAACCTAAGAACATAGAAAGGAGATGTTCTGTAGTCCTAAAGGATAGCTGGGATTATGATATGATATAATAATACTAAAACTGGATTTCTGACAGAGTTTGCAGGTATTTCTTCTTGGTCTCTGCCCTCTGGGTTGTATGATGGTTTTTTTTTACACTCCAGCCATTAGTATTACCACTCATTAAAATGAGAGATCTGTCAAACTCCCAATGAGGACAAAGTTTTGGTGCAAAGTACTGTATGTGTAGTCAGTCTACAGACTCAGAGATCCCACTGATTTTTTTTTTTTTTTTTTTT
>NC_092865.1:47649174-47670352 GCF_032062135.1 Pyxicephalus adspersus | reverse complement strand
CCCACCACCACTGTGTCTGATCCAGACAATAGGTAAGTGCATTATGCCTCATATAATTACTTCTATATATACTGATCTATATACTTACTACTATATTTATTCAATTAATGATTCCCGACTTCACCTCCATGGAAGTCTTTGGCCCCGTTCACACTTGCATGGGAAATTGCAGGGTTAGCAGCTACCTGTCATGTAGCAAATGGCTGCTATGTACCCATGTGTAGCAAAACACTTCATTTGCATGCATTGGCCTTCTGTTTGAATTGATGGTGCAGTTCTTTCTCCAGAAAAGGAACTGCATGGCTAGAAGCAACATGAGACTTTCAGGAACCCAACCACAACCCCACTGCAATGCAACTCCATGCACAGAATTGTTCCCCATCAATTAAATGGGAGTGCAGATCAGCCTTCAGGTTAACCACATATCTGAAATGGCCCTTAATCTTCAGTATTTGAAGCAATGTAGCATCCTGTTCTTTCTGATTTATTGTGATTTGAGTCTATTTTCAGGACTTCAAAAACAAAATTGTTCTAGAAATCTTTGATGAGGAACATGTTAGCTGACCATTCTATAAAATGCCAGCCAAACTGTCCCTATTCATTTTAATGATAACCAGAGCTTTGGAGTAATTGGGGGCAAGTTCACAGCAGTCAACACCGGTGGTGCCATTATAAAAACAATAAAAATGCCCCTCTAAACATACCACTGAAATAAGTAATTATGCATTCATGGACTTTGTATTTTTGTATCAAAGTTTTACAGGCTGATGGGTCATCTTAACAACCAACAAAATCTAAATTTGTTGCCCTTGTATTTACTAATCATTCACTCTTTGTATTCTTTTCACATATTATCAGTATACCAATATTTTTTGTGCTTTTTTCTGGTTCAGACTCACTAATTTAACAGAAGCTGTGGCAAAACAAGCGTTTCTGGATTTCAGTAAAAGCAAATGTTGTTACAGTACGGCTCCAGCAAAAGAGATGACCATCCAGGACCTGAGACACTTCAGGACTTACAGGGTTTGTGTCAATCTTTCCTGTCTTTTATCCTTCTCTTTTCTGCATTGTCTGCAAGAAAATAAATTCTATAAATCCCAGCCTAACCAAAATGCCAATGCATGGTTGCTGTGAAGCCAAATTGCAAGCAGGGTTTGATGTTCAAGGCTCCAGATGTGCCATTTCTGCTCCCAAATTCTCATTGAGAACCTCCAGCGTTATTTAATAATTTGTCAATTTAGGGCAAAATTAGTGCTTTTTGCATTGTTAATCTGCCGTGTAGCTGATACCAAGGAAAGCCCAATTGATATCTGTTCAGGTTCAGAAAAAAGTGCTAGCGATACCAGTGACACTACTAGGATTTATCTAGCAGAGCTCCCAAATGCAAAGATGAGTTCGGATTGGAAACAATTTGCTGTAAGGGTGAATTATAGTATAAGGAATCGGTTTCAATGTCAAATGACCACATCAAGAGGGAATTTTCGAATTTTTTGCAGCCTGTTTGTACTTGAATTTAATAACCATTTTTGCACATGCTCCTGTATAGAATACATCCAGTGATGTGCAAATTAGAATTTTTTTTTGAATTGAGTACGGTATATCATGGACCAATAATGTAATACATTTTTCTAATAACAAATATGTGTATACTAGATTATAAGCTCCTGTATCACTGTCTGTATTAGCCTGTCATTTGCAATCCCTATTTAATGTACAGCGCTGCGTAATATGTTGGCTCTATATAAATCCTGTTTATTATTTATAATAATAATAATAATAATACTATTTTTGTTATTCCAGTACTGCTTGGAGACCTTCACAGAACATCGTTCCTGTGAGTGGGTGACGGAACCTTATGCGGGTAGGTAAATAAATATCTGAACACATCTGGAGCGGTTCTGTGTAATAATTCATCATGATGGGCTACATGAAGCATTATTACACAGAACCGCTCCAGAAGCGTGTAGATGTTTTTCTTACTGAGACAATGGTTTTATAGTGTGTTCATTTTATTTTTATTTGGGGTTGGGTTTAGCAACTTGGCAAGGGGAACCTTTACAGTACATAACATAACATTGATCCTACTGTTATATGCTGTGGAAGAGGCTTTAACACAATGCAACATTCAAAACCTCTGGAGTTTTATTATATATTTGTTTTTAATATTGTACTAGTCCTCTTTGTGTGTGGGTTTTTTTTTTTCCCTGTCTCAGGCATTCAAGGTATAAGGACACTTCTTTCCACAGGTCAGACATCGGATACTTCAGCAGGAAGACCGGCACCAAAAGCATGGGATATCCCAGTGGCCGCACCCCAGATGTTCAAGGATGGAGTGCAGAAGATGGTGATGCCCCAGACCTCCTCTGTGCAGGTAATTTGAGCACCAAAGAAAAGAATGATAAGACCAGTGTTGGGGTCCCCATGGAAGATACTGGATTCAAATGCTGTTTGCTGTGTTCAGACATCGGTTTGAGTGCATGCATTTGAGTAATCCATTGGAAGTCTGTGTAACAGGGTGATGGTGCAGGGGCCAACTCATATATGTGGGCAGAGCATTGCCACCCCTTACAAAAAAAATGACCAGACATCAGCCATCAAGGCAGGATTACCATGGAATCATTTGTAATAAAAAGTTGACTTTTGCAATAACATGTTAAAGCTTTTATAGGAATGCAGTGATTGGGTTTGCATCATTTTTCAGAATATAATTTATTTATATTATATTTGTCCAGTTTTTGGTTGTCATACATTCACATTTGGGAGGAATTGTAATAAACAATTGTAATAAAAACAATTGTACAATTGTAATAAAATTCTTAACAGGATTCTGTAATTGCCAAAAAATAAAATAGAGAACCATCATGTAGCCCTATACTGCTTTGTACTACCGGTAGAACATGTTTTGAGTATTTTTATTTTCTTTAGGCCTGCTCAAAATGCAATGGATTGGGAAGGAATATGTGTCTGAAGTGTCATGGTACTGGAAGGGTAAGTCCTTTTCATTTGACTGGTCTCAGAAGAGCTATTCTTAAGCTGCGTACACACGTCAGATTTTTATCGCCCGATAATCGGCATCGGCCAAATATCGGGAGAAAATCTGCCGTGTGTACAGTTGGTGTCGTCCATCGTCCAAACGATTGTCCTGCCGGATCCACGGACGATGGACGACAACTGATCCTAATGAAAGGGAAGGGGGAGAGCGTGCAGCAGGGTGCTGCTCCATCGCTCTCTCCCTCCCCTCTCCATGGAGCAGAACGGTGCTGTATGTACAGCACCGTTCATGCATCGTGCAGTCCCTTGTCATTGGAATCGATCGTGAAAGATCCTTTCCAACGACAAAAATTGCACGTGTGTACGCAGCTTTAGGGGTAATATGTGCCCAAAATTTTTACAAGAGCACTTTTACAAGAGCACAATTAACATACTTCAATTTGTGTTATAAAATGTTATATCGATACATTGTTTCCTGCAACTTATTTTTCATGTTTTTTTTTTTTTCCAGGCACAGTGCATGTGGTGCAATGGAAGGGGACGGCGCATGCAGATGGAGATGTGCCAACATTGCTATGGGAATGGCACAGAAAGGTGCTCCACTGAGCTAAGTTACAGTATTGGGGTCTCATTCTTACTGGGGACACCTAATTCTTTTGCACTGTACAGAAGAGGAAATGCATTTATTTACACTTTGAGCCATTAATATTGATGGACAGAATTGAGAGATTTAATTTTCCAAAAATGTTGGCAATTTTTTTTAAATGTTGCCAGTTCTATTGTAATGATAATTTTTGATGGATTTTTCAAGCAGCAAATGACTTGGAAGGGTTTCAGAAGCTCCTTTTAATCTACCCCAATGACAAAATGGACCCTCATTGGTCTTAAATGATAATTTCCAGTGTTTCCGTAACAGCATTTTGATAAGATTTTTCTTTATCCCTCAGCTGCCGAATGTGTCAGAACATCAACCAGCAGTGTTCTGGCTGTTCTGGGAAGGGCCGGGTCCTAACATACATGCAGCTTATGGTCACATGGTAGGTAAGGGTGTCATCAGTGGCCGGGTATTCTGTTATCTTTTTCTATTCTTGGTGCACTGCTTTCACTGCTTGATTCATTTCAGGTCTTGGTTTTGCCATTTTATCATCCATTCTGTTTTTTCGTACTTTATAGACACATTTATTGAGCTCATAGTTCATAATACATAAGATCTTTGTAGCAAGCAATAAGGCTTCTTGATGCTGGTTCCAATAAGTGACCCAGGTCAGTCACTGCAGCAACCTCTCAGCCTGTGACTTGTTACAATGCTGCAGTCTAATCATTGAGAAACTAGAATGTGGAAATGTTTCCTCCTGCCGGGAGACGATGATTAGTGTTGTTGGTTGGATTTTGCAATCTTGTTGGCTCATCTTGTTGTTTTCCTTTTGTATATACTGGTCAACATTCCCATTGGTAGATGGTGGTCAGAGATTGTTCCACTCCATCATGACCACAAGCCTACTTAGACAATGGCTGTTCTGGTGTCAACCAAGTAATTGCCAAGGTAAAAGTTGGTTCTATTCTGAATTGGTATCCAAATTTGAATTTGTGCCTCAGTTCAAATGGTTCCTGAACCAAACTGCGGCAACATTTCTGATGGCATCATCTCAGCCCAGGCAAAGTCATAATACATCCTAATAAAATATTTGTTTCTGAATATTGTCAGGAATTGTATTCAGATTCAGGGAAATAATCAATGTCCCCTTCAAGGTTGAATATTTATTCACAGGAGATCCCAAATACACTGCTGGTTATAGGCAATGTTGATGTCAATAGATGTTTGCAGGTAATGTTGGTTCTCCAGGTCTGGGAGGTGTTTAGGAAATCCCTGGATGGATGGAGAAAATCAAATTTTCTTTTTCATTTTTGCAGGAAGAATAATGCATTTCAATTCATAACAGATCATAATTCCGAATTTTCTACGGATCTCTTTAAGAATGTGAAGGGAGAGAAGCTCTTCACAGATGAACAGTCCAAGGTAAGAAGATTCCAATGAAAGGTGTCAAAACCCTTTACTTCCCCACCTCCCATAGGTTAATCCTTTGGCTCAGTTCACCCTACTTCCCTCTCTCAGCTCGGTAGATCAGTTCTCCTCTTCCGGAGACGATGATTAGTGTTGTTGGTTGGATTTTGCAATCTTGTTGGCTCATCTTGTTGTTTTCCTTTTGTATATACTGGTCAACATTCCCATTGGTAGATGGTGGTCAGAGATTGTTCCACTCCATCATGACCACAAGCCTACTTAGACAATGGCTGTTCTGGTGTCAACCAAGTAATTGCCAAGGTAAAAGTTGGTTCTATTCTGAATTGGTATCCAAATTTGAATTTGTGCCTCGGTTCAAATGGTTCCTGAACCAAACTGCGGCAACATTTCTGATGGCATCATCTCAGCCCAGGCAAAGTCATAATACATCCTAATAAAATATTTGTTTCTGAATATTGTCAGGAATTGTATTCAGATTCAGGGAAATAATCAATGTCCCCTTCAAGGTTGAATATTTATTCACAGGAGATCCCAAATACACTGCTGGTTATAGGCAATGTTGATGTCAATAGATGTTTGCAGGTAATGTTGGTTCTCCAGGTCTGGGAGGTGTTTAGGAAATCCCTGGATGGATGGAGAAAATCAAATTTTCTTTTTCATTTTTGCAGGAAGAATAATGCATTTCAATTCATAACAGATCATAATTCCGAATTTTCTACGGATCTCTTTAAGAATGTGAAGGGAGAGAAGCTCTTCACAGATGAACAGTCCAAGGTAAGAAGATTCCAATGAAAGGTGTCAAAACCCTTTACTTCCCCACCTCCCATAGGTTAATCCTTTGGCTCAGTTCACCCTACTTCCCTCTCTCAGCTCGGTAGATCAGTTCTCCTCTTCCCTCCTTCTTCCCAGCAGTCCCTTGGCAGCCCCGCTAATACTTCTCTTTGCTCTTAGAACTGAATGAGCAGCTGTATTGCCCTTACTCCAATCTACCAGCAGACTAACTTTGCTGGGAGGCAACAAAGAACAGGATTGGCAATGACTCCAAAGCTTGGCCCTTTGTTCCCCCTTCCAGAAGAGATTAAGCCATCTAACTTAAATGTTGAACAGGAACTGGAATGAGAAAGTAGGGAAAGTTGAACTTGTAATAGAGCAGACTTGAACAACTTGAACTTTTAAAGGGTGAATTGCTTTACAGTGCCTCTGGCTGCTGAGGATAGTGTGGGATTATTTTAAAGTTAATTTATTGTTTGGTAAAAAAAAATCTTTGTACTGTCATGTCTGTAGCCTTTCCACAAGCTCACTTTGTCACCAATCTAATATAGAAAATACTATCTGTACAGAGGGAGCAGTCCTTTATTATTTCTATATGCTTCTGTTACATATGCCTTACTATGTCACTGGAAACCTTTACAGCTCAATGCTCATCTAAAGAATGGCTGACGATACCTTATGTAAGAAAATAGAATAGTATTGCTAAAGAAGAAGACTATAGTAAAAATAGTCATAAAGAGTTCCAGTTTTATCCATTACTGTAACTGAGAATCTATTTCTCCACTTCTAGGTCTCTGCCATTACAGATTTTCCTGACCCAACTATTATTCAGGCTTCCCAAAATGCTTTGGAGCAGCACCGAACCCAGTTCTCTGCGTCGTGCCGCGTTCTCAGACAGGTGAGTATCATACATGTTTGCACTGTGTGTTTCTATCAATTTCACACAATAACTGCAGCTCATAAATGTCAGGAAAAAAGAACAATTTGGGGGCTTTTAAAGGGCCTACAGGGGTTCAATCTTCAATTATCCAAGATTAACGCTGCATCCACTGCATACTGATCATTCTATGGATTTGTAAAGTCTTCTTACCTGAAGAATAATACTTTTAGTGCTATTTGTTAGAGAAAAACTAAAATGTGTGCAGATTCCAGAGGATTGGGATCCCCAAACAGACTTATAATGGGAATCATTATTTTTCACAATAAAAATCCAAAGCCAAATCCTATTCACTTCTGGAGCTCATTGATCTTTCAGGGTTTCTATTGGTGATAATGAACTGAAAATTAAACTGGGATGAAACGCTCGAGGGATTCTTTTACACTTTTATAAAAGAATGTTGGGGTCACCGGGCTAACATTTTCTGAAAATACAGCAGAATATTCCATATAAATTCATTCTACATTCATATAACATGTTGTTGTTTTTTTCTTCTCTAGAGACAAAGCATCGAGTGGCTTCCATTGACCAAAGTGCAGTACTGCTGGAAGGAAAGACATTTAACTTACTTTGTATATGGAAAGGAGAACAAAGTATTTGTACAGAATTACCCCAAAACATGCTGTTGTGTGGTCATGTGATCATCTTCATGGAAAACTAATATTCCTTTCTCAATCACCAAGGTGGCCATAACAATAAAGATTCCCTAAAGACTGGTGGAACCTTTAAATAATGGTTCAAAGGTACTTTTTCAGTGGTGTTTTGTACATATAATACTAAGTTATTATGACCTTCAATAAACTTTAAAGTCTATCAAGTCAAAAATTTGTGTATTGTATAACACTTGTATCACCTAATAGTATCTTTGTAATCTGAGGTTTGTTGTTTTGTATTTTTCAGTTAGCATAAACATTGTGAAAATGGCATCAAAATATTAAAGTGCATACTAAGTAAATATTTTGAGTTATTTTTTTTCTTCTTTTGAAGCAGAAGTCTTTAAAAACAAAAAGTCTTCTACACACATGTAACTTCCTAAAGGTAGAACAATACTGGAAAGCTGTTGCCTTTTTCCTTTTTGATAAAGCAAACTGTCTGATTATCATACTTGTCCTGTGTTCTAAAGATCATAAAATAAATATTGTTCTGCATTCACAAAAATGACCACTAGATGGCAATATGCTCACATTCCTCAATATTATGCATTATTATGGGCAAAGCGGTAACTCTGCATCTCCGCTAATATCCAACAGAATGGGCCTGATATATTAAAGATCTACAACACTGGAGAAGATAAAGTATCATGGGTGATCCAAGAATAGAACTCCAGGAAACCTGCAATGGATATCCTGAAAATAATTTAGCAGAAACATGTTTTTTAATCCCTATTTAATGTACAGCATTACATATTATGCTGGCGCTATATATATACAATTTATTAATAATCCTCATAGACTGGATCCATTCTAAGTTTGCTGGATCCACCAGATTCTCCCATGATAGTCCACCTTCTCCCGTCTTGAACTCATTAATAAACCCAACCCAATGTTATGAGAATTAAGAATATGGGAAAACTGTAAATTACAGTAACATAGGAATCTATGGTAGGACGATGTATCCTAAAAGCTAACTGAGGAATTGTATTTTATATTTAAATAATGCATTTCCAGTAAAGTTTGCAGCTACCTGGTGGTGGGGTGTGGTGGTCTGGGAGATATCACATTTTTATTCCTTGTTGACATTGCAGCATCCATTTTGAAATATTTTAGTACATGCACATTGGTCTGATGACATTGGGGCCACACTATGCATCATTGTATGGGAGTGAAAAACACTATAGTGACTTATCCTGAAGACTAAGGATATTTAGAATTACTGCAATGATATGGGAGCGGGGGTAATTATTGCCTAAAATATTTGTTTTCATAACTTGCTGGGGCCCCCCTTAAAATGTGTATATCTGATGCTTTATGCTGTGCTGCAGATTTCTTCAATTGGCGTCTGCAATTTGCATATCAAAGTAACATATGTGTGCTTCCTATTTGAAGAGTAAGGCCAACATATTTAAACTAGTGCTGTTTATTTTCTTCTAAAATGTAAGCTGCATGTTTTGCATGCTGATCCCCCTCCCAATGCTCAATGAACCTAGAACAAGCATGCAAATCAGGAGATCTTTCTTTCTGATTTCACTCACTACATGTTAATTTTGGTCAGCCACTCATACTCCTTGCAGGAGTCAGCAGCCCATGACAACTTTCTTTCAACCCTTTGTATTACACATAAACTTTTTAAGAATGACCACTTCCTGCATGTTGTAAGTAAATAGCATGGAGCTGCCATTGTTCAATGTATTATATTTGTCCCTCTCTGGAGACCAATTGTTCTATATAATCTTTCTCAACAGGTTGCAGCCTGGAATAATGTAGAGCTAAATAAATGCTGAACCCTTGAAAATTCCTGCTAACTACAACTCTTGGAGGAACAAACAACTTCTAAAAATACTCTGACTCTGCTGATAAAGAACTCGTGTACATGGGATTACTCAGAATTGAGTCACATGCAGAAAATTGGCTGCATCCATTGTCGACCCTTATGTGTAATATTAAAACACTGCAAATGGCACATCAATGAACATGGATCACAGCACATAATGTAGCAAACTGCAACCAGTTTGCTGTGGGTTAAAAATCCAAGTTGTCAATGTTTGGTCTGTTACTGTGCTTTGCCAGCTCATTGAACAAATGAACAAAAATTTGTAGAAGGGATGCAAACAGCACTGAAATATGATGGGTTGTATTTGCTGTCAGAGATTTATCCTTGCTTCCATGGATGGAATTGTCAGTTCTGGGACACCAAGAGAAAAAAATCTGTAAATATCTGCCGCAAATAGCAGTAAAACCCGACCGGTTCTGATTCTGTACTTTGTGTGCCTGAACTCTTGAACAGTTTTGCAAACAAAACCTCTATCTGAGCTCCGTTGACAAAGGAAATTATACATTTCTTTTGTTTGTACAACACAAGCTGTTTTCAGAAGATAATGGCTTGGATAAAGCTCAGTGGACTGCTGATACTTTACAGTAGAAGATCACAGCACTTGGAAAAAATAACCCTGGGTTTATACCAGCAATTGTGCAGCCACATAGATATGTGTTCTTTTATGTGCTACCATGCAATTTGATTTTGTTTGCATACTCATCACAATACATGTAGTACAGGTAAGCTGACCGGGTGCACTGGGGGTTCCATTGCAAATGCAATACAATGCCATGTAGTAAAATATCACATAAGTGTGAAATTGGACCTAAAGTCAGGAAAAAAGTGTCAGAACCTTTAGGTATGCAGGAAAAAATGGTCATTGACTCTTTAAATTCCTATCTGACCATTTTTTAGTAAGTAGTCTTTTATTTTTTTGCAATAACTTTAAACATGTATGCATGGATTTAATGTACAGCACTGTAATATATTGGCGATATTTAAATTCTGTCTAACAATAATCTTAATAATAATGGATCTTATCAAGCATCTGTTCTGTAAGCTTCATATGCCCATAGCAAACCATCATTATCCTATAGCCCCTTATGCATGACCTGTTTGGTCAAAGAAAAGGCCCCTTTTGCTGACGTCTTTGTGTGTTTATATCTCGAGAAATCAACTTGCCTTAACAATAGGCAGACTTAGAGGCTCTATTTTTATACCAAATGAACGGGCTGAACACAATCCCC
Organism: Pyxicephalus adspersus; assembly: GCF_032062135.1. NCBI lineage: Eukaryota > Metazoa > Chordata > Amphibia > Anura > Pyxicephalidae > Pyxicephalus > Pyxicephalus adspersus. Next base: position 47,659,911 of record NC_092865.1, on the reverse strand, counting down.
TTCAATAAGCCACACTACTAAAGAAAAGGGCAATTCTGAGCTTTCCTTATCACAGCCTGGCCACTCTTCACAATAACTTCTGTTCAGTTCAGTCCATTGTCTGTTGTGCTCCCCAGAGACCCCATTAAGCCCCTCCATCGTCTGAAATCTACTGAGCAGAAACTCAGCTCAGCATTCAAAGTTTGGAGTTGTTACAGAACTTTAGAGAAGATTGTAGCTTCTGTTTATATTGACCATCCAGACCAACATCGCACCTAGCCGTAGGGTTCCTTCACCTGGTTCTGTCCATCAGGATGTCTGGAGGTCTTGGATCTGCCTGTTCAATGCCTCCAAGCTATGTTACAGCCATGGACACTTGTCATCTGACCTCTTGAAAGTCAACGCAGATGGAGCAAGGTAGATCTTCAGAAATAATACAAAATGATAGAAATAGAGGAATGATAGACTTATAATATTGGGTGTGAATATATTGGGAGCAGAACCAACTCCAGGCCCATGAGGTTAGCTCGATCCTACACCCTGCCTTAATATTATTAGAGGTATCTGCTTGTATTGCATGAAATTGATTTTTAAAAAGTGATATCTATAAAATATTCCTTTAGAAACTTGTAGCAAAGGATATCTAAACTTATATAGCAATAAACATGAGGTGGTATGTTGTACCTCTCCAATGGCAGTAATCATCCTCAAACTCGAGCACCTTTTGAGGGTATGCAAATATAGACCTTATCAAAGTCAGTATTTGCATGAGATTAGACTTTCCCCAATGCCACAGTCTTACTTCTGAGAGCTGAATGCAGTATAGCTCCACTTGCTCCTACAGTACTCAATAGATGAGAAAAGGACAATGCCCAATGTCTTTCTTTGCATTCAATGTTTTTACTTTGTACCAACCAGGAGCCCTGGAGAACATCCAAGAGCTTGGTGAGAGAGGTCCCTCAGCTTTATACAGGTACGGTATGTCTTTCTTTATTGCCTGCAGTTACTAGTTTGTGTTTTTTCATCACAGGGAACACTAATGGGAAATACAATGTGTATTAGAATATATTACAATTCCCAACAAAAGAAATACATGGACAGCAAAAGCCAATTAGAACCATTATTCCAAATTTGAATCTGTTATATTCCCCTATTTGGTTCCTTTCTGCCCCATCATCAACAGGTTATTAAATAAAGAATTCTCTAACCAGTACAAGCAATCTGCTGAAAGGGGTCACCAGGGTGCTATACACCTGAAAACACCACCCTGCATCAGTACTCAGTACTCCTCAGCCTTGATGCAAAATTCTGCTGTTCTTTTGAAGAATCTACTTATTGAATCAATAAGGCATTAATAAAAGTTCTCCCATCTCTCTCTCTAGAAATGTGGATATCACAGAGGACCTGGCCAGAGAGGCAATACTCCAATATCTGTCTTCCACATTCTGTTGCCGAAGAAGTTCTGCAGGAGAACTGGTCATTACCAGGTTAACCCAGATGCCCCTGTACAGGGTAAGTTGTGGTGTTTGTGGAAAAATACCTTTCAATAGCTTGTTCATTTTCTGATTTGCGGTAGTGTAGGAATAGGTATGTAGCACATTTGACTGGACTTAGAACATGAATAGTGGATGTTAGAAGACGTTCAGGCAATGTTCCTAAGGATGTGGATATCACAGATGACCTGGCCAGAGAGGCAATACTCCAATATAGACTCATCCAGAACAACATGAGTCCTCAGAAGGATGACCTTTTGGATTCACTCATTGTCAAGATATCACAACAACTGACATGACTCTCTATAAAGTAGAAAATATTTTATTGACCTTTTCTATCCTTGCTGGTTGTTCTTCCCAAGAGGATAATATACCCTTCCAATATGACCCTCCATACGACAGAAAATACTCTGTTTCCAACCTCCTCTATCCTCAATAATTGATACAAAAGACTCCCCACCAGGATATTACACTCTCCAACATGACCCTTCAAAAGGTAGAAAATACTTTACTGACCTTCCCTATCCTTGGTTGGTTATTCTTCCCAGGAAGATTTAATACCCTCTCAACACTACTGTCCATAGGATAGAAAATACTCTGTCCCTGACCTCCTCTATCTTCCATTATTGATAATAATACTCCCCATCGGGATATCACACCCTCCAACAAGGCCCTCCATAACATAGAAAATGCTATATTGACCTTCTCTATTCTTGCTGGATAATTCTCCCTCAAATGATAATATATCCTCCCAACACAACCTTCCATAATTTGTCTCTAACCTCCTCTATCCTTTTATACTGCCCCTCAAAATATCACACCCTTCAGGATGACCCTCCATACGGAAAAAACTGCTCTTCTCCTGACCTTATAATTTCATAATAATACTCTCCACTATGATATTACACCCTCCAATATGACCCTCCATAAAGTAGACAATACTATATTGACCTTTTATATCCTTGCATGATAATTCTCCTCAAGAGAATATTTTACCCTCCAAACGTAACCCTCCATTTAGTAGTAAATACTCTGTCTCTGACCTCCTCTATCCTCCATTATCTATAATAATATTCCCAAACAGGATATATTAACCCTCCAACATGGCTCTTCATAATGTAGGAACGGCTCTTCTCCCGACCTCTATACTTTCCTACCAATACCCACCAGGCTATTATAATGTCTAATATTTAGAAATGCTTTTCTCTGGCCTTCTCTACATTACACATTTCTGGATTCTTCTTTACAAATCCAGCATCCATGGTGGGAACGGTAGTACTTTCAAAACACTTTGGAGGTTGAAAACTTTGCAGCCAACTCTACTGGTTATGCAAGTTTCCAGTCTGTGTATTATACGGCATGACAGTGGCTAGTACGAAAAGGATAGAACCTTGTGAAGGAGTGTCATGTGATGTAATATTATAGCTCTGGCAGGTGATACAATGTATCTAAAATTACAACAATGTAAAACAATATAAAACAATTAATGCAACCTGAATTTAAAAAGTTATCCATATAAAATCCATATATTTACAGTATGGGCTAAAGAGCTTTACAGAGACCAGGCAAATTGAGAAAACATGCAAACCATATACTGGTAAGTAAATTACATTTTACTGTATTTTGTATTTTTCTAAATGGCCAACAGTGCTTAGTTCTGACAAATGAATGATGACACCACTAATTTACACCAGTTAAAGTGAAAGAACAGTTAGAAAAATCAAGCTATACAGATCAACAAGCATTGTATGGAATTTAAAGAACTTTAGCTGCTTTTGTTCAGTACTTCTCGAGAACAGATAAGAGGAGATCACTGTCTTTACTATGATTCTTTGATCAGTTCCAGTACTAATTGGGACCTTTAGATATGAAAATGTCCAATCAATGCCTGAAGCTCTCAATACCATCAAAGACATTGGTGCTGATCTATTAAAGCGCTTCAAGGCTGGAGAGGATACACTTTCATCAGTGAAGCTTGGTAATCTATAAACCTGGAATGGATTCCTTAAAAGTCATTTTCTATTTGTTAGCAAAGTTTTTCAGCCCTGGACCAGATCTATTCCGGGTTTAATGATGTGAGTGTATCCTCTCCAGCCTTGGAGAGCTTTATTAAACCAGGTCCATTGTTGGGGCTGCCAGTATCTAAAGCTGAAACATTTTTTTCCAGCTTGTGGATGATGGGTGAACAAGCTCACATTTGGCTAGTCAAGGGTTTGGCAATGTACTTTACCATTTGCCAATACCATTTTTTTGCAAAGAACCTCATTGAAGAAATGGGGGATGAATCTTTCCTCTACATTCTTTCCTGTTTTTAGGGCAAAAAAAGTGTCCATCACTTGTACCAACATAAAAAAAAAAAGTTAAAAATGTTAATTGAGCAAAGGTGTCTTTTCATGAAGTTTGGGGGGAAATATTGAAATTACAGAGATCCTTAAAGTACCATGCATGGGAGATGCATTAAAGCTGCATAGATTGGTATTATTTTGTTGTTTTTGCATGTGCTTTGTTGCGGGCTTCCCCTACATTTTACCTAGACTCCGATCAAGGAATAAAACCTGAAGGGCCCGAAAAGTAGGGGGAGCAAGAAGCAATAAACCCCATTCTTGTACCATACCAGGCCAAGTATCTGTTCAGCATTGTGGGTCCCAATGTTAAAGGATCCAGGTCGTTTCTGTGGCCTGTATCCTGGTAGCCCCTTTATTTGCCCCCTAACCCAGTGGAATGAGTACAGAGGTACCTTACAGAGGTTTACCATTCCCAGAAAGAGGTAAAGAAATAGTAATGTAAGTTTGGTGTTGGAGACACTTTAGATATCATTATTTTCCTTTAATAAGTTCATTTAATAATATGAAATATTTCCCCCCTAACCTTATTCCATGTTTCTGTGTTCAGGCCAGAAACTTGACAAACTTAACAAAGGAGCAGCACCACAGTTGTGGGACATCACAGTGCCAACCCCGAAAATGTTCCTGGAGGGCTCAGAGAGAATTCCTCTTCCCCATTCTTCAGAGATAAAGGTGAGTCGTGCCAGATGTCAGGGAAGTTTAATAAATGTATTCTGTGGATTTGTATTGTATTTCAATGATGTTTCCATGATAATCCCAATGAGTTAGGTGACCAGACAGCATGTTGTGTGGATCTGGTGATGGAATGTTTAGTGGTAGAGATTAACCCAGTCACTAGGCTAGAGGGGGCTAATTGTGGATGGATGGGCAGAGGATGGGAGGAATGGGCCATCATTTTTCGGGCCACCCTTTTCAGCTGTATGGGGCCTAATGGCTGATAACCAACTCGGGGACATTCCAATCAGTGGTAAACTTCTAAACGCTCTTCCAGAAGACCAAAACTGTCTATGAAAATTAGGTGGCAGCTCTGCATCCAGATCTAGCTATTAAATGAAAGATCTTTCTACATTTATACAATCTGCATTGGGTAAACTTGCATACTTTGCATTTGGAGAAAAAAGGGAAGGTAGGAGGGTGTTGGCTTTTTTAGGGCAAACATTTAATCTGAACCAGTAAACCTTCCTGAAGAATTCCAAGGAAAAAAGCAATTGCAATTGATTTGAGGAAATGAGTCATGCCTGAAGATGTAATCTATGAGCTCAGTGGTTACCTGAATGTGTTTTTATACTTAACAATTACAACTTTCTTTTCTGGTTGTTTTCAGTGATAGATAAATGAACAAGCGCTGTACGGTGCCATTCTGTTCTATAGAGAGGAAAAAACGAGCAAGAAGCACTGTGCTGTGCTCTTCTGTGTAGAAATGAACAGTGGTAATTGCCAATGGTCATAGAGGGGGCATTCAGGTGTTCAGCGAAGACAGTTGTTTGTCACCTAACGTGTACTAAGCTAAAGAGAAGGAGCACATAATGAATGTGACACTTAGATTGTGTTCTCTTTCTCAGGTGTGCCACAAGTGCCAGGGACGAGGCCGTTGTAAAAAAGAAGGCTCATGGAAGGTAAGTAGTGCCTCTTCTTTGATTATTCAAAATCTCTGTTATGTATATTAAAGTCTTCCTTTGTCTGTGCAGTTTAGGGGTCGCTCTGGGAGTCAACAGCAATCCAGGAATAAGAGGTACCATGGGTGTCCTGGTAATGGCAAAAGGAGGTAAGTACTAAAGATATATTGCTATACATCTACTGAAGATCAAGGCTAATACATAAGCCTGAGGCTTTATCTGCTTATTTTTTCTTCCCTGGTGTCCTGTTTCCCCAATCAATACCTTGCTAATATTTTTTTCCTATTAAATTACATACCTTTATAGTAGTTTGAAGGTAGAGGAGTAGTACCCCTAGGTATAATGGTTCTAAAAGGTTATAGGTCTCATTAACGAAACATGTCAGAACTAATGAGACTGATGATCTTCTACTTCTATATTATTTCCTCAGAGCCATTAAAGATTAACTGTATGTAATGTTGATAGAAGATAATGTTTAGTAAATAGTCCAAAAAAAAGATTGAGAGATATGGGGTCTGGGCTAATCAAAACCAGATACAAGCATATGTTATGTGCCACCTTTATTATTTGTTGTGAGTAATTAATTCAATATATTATACAGCCATAACAATAAAACCCCTTCTTTATTCTCTTTCTTACCTTTTTTTTGTACCTTATTTTATACCCAGTGGTCTCATAACTAAGTAGTTGTATATTGTATGCAAAGCATTCCAACACCCAGCCTCAGTACTCATTGCAGATTTAAATACGAAGTTCTGGCTTGACCTGGACATTGAACTGAATGCTTAATATCTATGTTATAGATTCAGGAAATCTTCCACACAGCTAAGCAAACTCTGTCCTGTTTGCCAAGGTGGAGGAAGACTCATCCATTACCAGCAGCTCACCGTTACATGGTAGGATGAGAACAATTGGTGGGAAAATATTTGTACGTGTTCAATGGGATGATATACTGACCATTCTCTGATTTTGGGTATATACATTTGGAGGAGTTTTTTTTTGCCAATGTGCCCACTTTTTTATTTAGACAGAGGCAAATATCATCCTACACAAAAGTTTAACAAATCTGAAAAAGGTGGAGTAGCCGGCACCCAAGGATCCATATGGTCTGATTTCCCACCAGAGGCCGGATTCTTCATCCTTGTCTGTGCAGTAGAACCCCATAGTCTAATATAGGCTAAGGCATAGGTGAGCTCCAATTCCGCTTGAAAGAAGTCCATGACATTCTCTTGGAACATGAGTTTAGGACCTATCAGTTTTGTTTTGGAGCTGACAAGTCTCCCATATACATATATAGGGGTTCAGCCACATACATGGTAGCAAAATTTGGCCCATGCTGAGAACTGCTTCAGTCCATGGGATTAGGAGAAAAAGTATATTGAAGCATTGCCATTTTTAATTTGATCATTTTTTTGCTCTCAAACTATAACTAAAGGAAGGCATACAATAGCTGCCTTCATATGCACTTTGTTATAAGGTTCTTTTAAGCAAAAGAGTGCTTGGTTCAGTGCAGCTATCCCAGGTTGGAGTACCCTGTATGCATTTCCATGTTTTATTTTACCTGTGACTGAAATTGATTTTTTCTTACAATGTAATTATGATCTTTAAAGAATCATTCTATCCAAAATTGATCAATTTGTCTTTAGTTGGAACCTGGTGGGCAAGGCCTGACCCTGGTTTAAATATAGATACATAGTTAGATTTAAAAAAGACATTAATCCATCAAGTCCATCCAATATGTCCTGGATTTTCCAGCTGTGCCATAATTCCTGGCTTTGTTGCTATACATATGGGATGCTCCTATTCCCGTTGTGTGTTTAAGCCATCATAATGGGCACAGAGAAGCAGGAATGTAAAGCAGGTATGGTGGGAACAGCAGGTGTAGAGATCTGGAAAATCAGCCCAGGTATACTTAGAACCCGTTATAACAGGCCCAGGTAAATGGGGGATCACAAAACCCAAAACACGGATCTCACCAATAGGATCAATACTCAACACAGTCAGTACTCAGGGAGTCAATGGTAAGAAAATACTGTATGGGTTTAATTCTCTAGCAAATATCCAAATCTCAGTTTTAGACTGACCAAACCATTAATATGTGCACAGAATGCTGAATATATGACCCCTAGACCCTTTTTAAACTCCAATTCTGTCATTTTAGGAAAACTCTGCATTCAGAACATATCTGCAAATCTCCTATTCCTGAGCTTAACTTTCCCACCAGACTTCTTCGGAAGGTGACTGGGGAGGTGATAGTGAAAGACAGCGATAAGATGGTATGTTGATGGATGTTGCATATGTGGTACAATATAGTATACAAAATGATTGGGGTTGTTGTAGAACGTTAATGGAGTTGTCTGCTGCTTTAGTTAGTCAACAGAGAAGCAGAACAGGTAACAAAATACAACAAAATGCTTTTTTTGACCTGAATGGAGAAAACCAAGCCGGGTCCAAGGGACACTTTGTGAAATGGGGGGTATTGGGGAAGGTAAAATAAAATATAATTTTGTGGTGAAATGGGTTTCAATACCTCCTGGGGATTACAGTAACCAATTTCCGCTATCCTGGACCTATTTTTGTGCCAAAATGGTCCAGCTTTAACTTGGAACTTGATGTTAGACACTGAGGAAGAATTCTGTGGTGACAGTTTTATGACTTTTCTTATAAGCAAAAGGTTAAACTCAGCATGATGATTGATAGATGAGCATTCATCATCATCATCCATCATCTATCAATCATCATCATCTATCAGCCATCAATCATCATCCATCAATTAGCCCTTATCCATAACCCATTATCCATCATCATCATGAGACAGCTGACAGTTGAAAATACTTTGCAACACAAACAGAAACTTGTGCAACTTATTCTTAACACAATATACATTATTCTAAATGATATCAGTCTTGAACAGAGGGTCTAACTCCAGTCCTCAAAGATCACATACAGGCCATGATTTTCATATATACATTTCCTGGCTCCTTGTAAACCACGCTTTGCTAAATTTACATCAGTCTGTTAGAAAAATACTAAAATGTGTGCAGAATTTGGCCCTTGAGGACTGGAGTTAGACCCACCTGGTCTCTACCGTCTGGACTGTAGAACAGCTTGGAATTTATTTGGAAATCGAGTAGTTATGTAGCAACTCTGCTTATCTTTATATAACAAACAGTTTACCTTTCTGTCCGTAACAATCTATGGAGCTGAGCGTTCTGCTTCGTAAACTTTGAGCTAGGAGCGCCATGTGCCGTATTAAATGATGTATTAGTGCTATTAAACAAGAGATCCTTGAAGGGGATTGTCAATATTTCTAGAATCCCCCGGACATCCTATCATTACATAAGCCAACAAGCACATCGATCTGTTGTCTTTTCAAAAGTAACCCTGCATGATTGCTTTTAATGCTGATATGATACTGCAGCGTACATTGATGGCGGAGAGTGATTGCCATCTCGGCTCAATTCACTGATTGTTTTCACCACCGGAATTGAGCCTCCCTGCATGGTTTTGTTTCATTACACCATTCTCTGTAAAGTAAGCAATGCAATGTAGGTGGTTGAAATTCCTTAGGAGTCTGAGAAACCATTATATTTTCCATCAACAACTAACCAATCTGCCACCTGACACATATTATGTAGGCCCCCCTTGTTCTACCAAAATAGGGATGTCATGTTGGGACATGGACCTAGGAAGGTGTCAGTGGTATCCAAAACTAGGAGATTAGCCGTAGTTCCTGCTGTCCTACCATAGTGCCCCCTGCTGCCATGTTGTACCCCCACTAAATGATTTGCATGCACCCAGCCATCCACATGATCTAAATGAAAATGTCATCAAATAATTACCAGATTAGCCATCTTTTTCTGTTTCTCCATGGTTCAGTTCTCTACATGCCCATTGATGGCATAGATGTTATTCTGGTAAAAGATTGATAAATATATCAAATGGGGTTAAGGGGCAACAAGCCTTGCTCTCCTTCAGGATTCTGACTTCAGGACTTCTTATTATCTGGAATGGCTGTGTCTCCTTTGGATATCTCTTGGCTAGAGATTTTTAACCTTTGGGGTTATGACTAATGAGAACAGAATAAACCCTACACATGGGGAACTTTTTGGATCCTGTAAACTTCAGAAATGTTTTTAACTAGAACAATTTTGGAACCTATTTATGTGATTTTAGCTTTGTGCTTGTTTTGGGATCACTATATTGCTGGACACTGGGCACAGGAGCATAATGCAATGCCAGCTCCGAATTGTGCCAAGCATATTCTGCACCTTATCGGCCCACTTATGGCTTTGCAGCAAAATATAACTCCCTTCACATCATGTCTGCTCTGCAGGTTATTAGAAATGTTATAGATGGATTCTCTGCTTATGGCCGGCCACTCATATTCCCTCAATCATTCAGACAAGATCTTCTGGATGGCTTTGATGTTTTCATGAAACGCTTCAGCGGTCAATGCGGTCAAAGCAAAGTAACAGGGGAATTTATTACCAGTTAAAGTCCTAAGGAAAGAATGATTTCCCAATGTGTGGGTGAAAGGTTTGAGATAGGTGGGGGGATTGAGGTGGCTCACACTCTCGCCTTGTAGCACTGGGGGTCTCAGGGATTGAATCTCTGCCAGGCAATGCTGAACAGGAGCAATGACAGAGATTGTGCCAACAGATTTATTACAGCCGTAAGTCACAAATACAAAGCTGTTGCAGAGACTTTGCTAGGCAACTTTGTTGCCATATGTTATAAAAAGTTTAGGTTATTTTTTCAATGTTTCTCGTTTTTGTATATTTGTTATTGTTTGGGTACAAAAACAGGTCTAGGATAGTTAAAAGGACCCTCAGTAACCCTCAGGGCTTAAACACCAAGCCACCTATATTTGGCATTCTCTATTGACTCCAATGCATTTACCTAAATGGCAAAATGTTGCAGAAATTACTTTCTTTTCAATGAAATTTAGGGGATGCTCATCCATATTAAAGATCTCTGTTCCCATGGTGCTAAATGTGTAATTACTACACTGCCCACCAAAGAAAAAGTCAGTCTGCCCCCTATAAAGGCAATGTAGCATCCTAACCACACGTTTGACCTGCAATCTTTATCTTTAAAAATAAATTACTTGACATTTAGATTCATCTGCAAACCTCATGGGCAAAACTCATTCAGTAAAGTCACAAAGCAGTTTACTGAGTCATGGTACTGCAGAGTTGTACCTCCTGTGCTATCCATGTGCCAGTGTTATATCTCCTGTGCTAACTACCTGCCGTGATTATATCACCTGTGCTAACTACCTGCCATGATTGTACCTCCTGT
>NC_092865.1:47647506-47648386 GCF_032062135.1 Pyxicephalus adspersus | reverse complement strand
TTGTACCTCCTGTGCTAACCAGGTGCCATGATTGTACCTCCTGTGCTAACCATGTGCCATGATAATATCTCCTGTGCTGACTACCTGCCATGGTTGTACCTCCTGTGCTAACCAGGTGCCATGATTATATCTCCTGTGCTAACTAACTGTTGTGGTTGTACCTCCTGTGCTAACCATGTGCCATGGTTGTACCTCCTGTGCTAACCATGTGCCTGCAAACATCAATGTAATATCATAAGATACTGTACATCACATTCACCTATCTATATTTCCTTTGCAGCTGGCCCTAATAACTACACCTCTACCCCAAGCAACCATATTCCAGCTGACATTTTCCAGCACAGGTTATGATAAAGTGCAGATATGAGAAACACCCGGATTTTGTATTAACTGAGCTCTTACATGGCTATAATCATGGGATGTTTTGTTTCAGCTCAGCCCATTACTTGGCTTTGCAGATTCATCCGAGATTCTAAAAGCATCCCAGAGCTTGATCAAGGAACATGGAGCAATATGTGGTCCTTCCAATCACCTCCTGATGCAGGTACAACAGACACACTTAAATGTGTATACATGTATAAATGTGTTTACTTTGTTATGGTCCAAACAAGAAAAAAACAAAACAAAATATTCTGCTTTTCTGCTTCTTGATCACCTTTAGCTTCAGACATCTGGGGGAAACAGGTATTCATGGGAGGCTCCTAGCAGTTGGCATCTGCTTGGTCAACCCAACAAAAAAAAATAAAAATAATAATAATTCAGTTAATTTAAATTTATATGATTCTATGCAGATTGCAAAAATCACAATGCATATATTCAGACACTTGAATGTGTAGCACAAATGTAACCCGATGATGCAAACACATTGGCAAATTCAGAG
>NC_092865.1:47638641-47646645 GCF_032062135.1 Pyxicephalus adspersus | reverse complement strand
GGGAATGCAAAGTGTACACCATGGGCCATTCACCCAATCTCTCCAGTGGGTGCACAGTCATGTGACCCAAGGATTGACCCGTCTTCCTAGGTGGTGCCTCCTAGCAATCTACTGGGACTCCATTGAAAAACAGAAGGTTACACCGGGTCACAGGATCATGTTCAAGTTATGAAGGAATACAATGGGATTGGCCAGCTATTGCTCATTGCTTTCTCCCTGGAGAAGCAGGAGAAACCCCGCTATGTGTGCAGTGTGCAGGAATATGTGCTTTATTATTATTTTTTAGTGCTAGATGAAAGATCTGCTGTGCATTAAAACATAACTGCAACGCTTTCTTACTTACGGCCTATGGAAGTCATTCTGGAAGTCACATTTATATGAAAGCATTAAAAATCATATTATAGCTCAAATAGTCCAAATTGGGAAAAAAAAGAAAGAATAAAAAAATCCCATAATATAATAAACTCATTTGTTCTTTTTTCCCTGCATGTATAAGGTAATTATATATTAGCTAAACCACTGATGCTGCCTAGAACTTTTGTTTTGGGGGGGTTCTTATTTATTGCTTTTAGTTGGTGCCGCTGCATAGGGAGGCATGGGCATCAATAAGAGGTGCCATCTTGTGCTGCACCACCCTGCATTAGTGTTGGGGTATGTTTTACTGGTTAATCTGCTGGTTACTGGGGTACATATTACTGGTGAATGTACCTGTGTTTGGGGTACATGTTACTGGTGAATGTACCTGTGTTTGGGGTACATGTTACTGGTGAATGTGCCTGTTACTGGAGTACAAAAGTGTCAGTTTAAGTGACACTAATGATATTTTTGGCTATCTGTAAGGGTGACATTCTTCCCAATAGACAGAAATGTAAAAATGTAAAAAGAATTCTTCCCACTGACCACCACACTAATATACTGTGATCTGTGGATATAATAAAATATAGCCGTGTTATTTCAAGGGTTCCCCCATGTACAAAATGTCCGGAAACACTGATCTAGTGAATAAATTAATATATCATGGGACTTACACAGCGTGTCCGAGTAAATGTCATAGCAGCTGCGTAACCAAAACTGTTATTCTTCAGCATACAGAAGTTCCAGTGATGCGTCCAGCAAGTCAGGTGTTAATGTGTTGAAATGTTTATTTTCAGTCTTTCTTTCCCCAGAATGATATGAAGTGGAGGAAACTCTGTCATGTATTTCACCTACAGATTATGGATCTCCAATGATTCCAGGAATTTCCAGGGAAATGGAAATCATTGGGACATTTTGGGACTTTTTGTGGCTGACAAATTTTCAGGAAATAAGTAAAGCTGAGAAATGATTCTGATGTTGATCATTTGGATGGATTCATTGTTTAATTTGTTTATAACTGAGGAATAAATAGACATCCAAGACGCAGGATATCTATAAATGGAGACAAGTACATCCAATGCAAAATAACTATTGGAGCCATGGTATCATGCACAGTGCACCTCTCCAAGACTGGAGGAGAACCTGAGTGATCCAGGAGTGGATCTGGTCCAGCATTGACATCATTTGCTAAATAAAAGCAAATTATTTTAAAGAAATCCATTCTTGTACTCAGCTTCTCACATGATGCTCCATCTTCTCCAGTCTCTGAAAGCTTTAATGAATCAGGCCCATAGCCTCTGATAAGTCAGAGAATGGTTCAATGAGAAGGTGATTAGCTTTGCTGATTGTTGACATAGAAGGAGTGTGTTGGACCTCTGCAGAGAGACTGCTGCTTCCACACAAGATATCATATTCTGTTTCTGTGCATTTTGGTAATGTGGCGGGCCATCATTGACTCCATGTAGAAAAAAAGTCATTGGTGTAATCTGGAGCCCTTCCACAGACGTGCCAACCGTGCACTCCGCATGTTACTTCGTCAAACCGTACTTCTTGTCGCGCTGTGTAAACCTAATGGAGCATCATGCGCTTTGCAGGCAGCTTATTAGTGGCCGGAGTTCAGATCTAATTGAGAACTGAAGAAAGCCGATTCTGCTGTTTGTTTGTTGCACCTTTTCACGCTCTGTTTGCAGCTGTCAGGTGGAGGAGAGGAATCTCAGGTACATCAGCTGAATATTCCCAGGGCGAGCTCTCTGCATCTAGAACTACGCCGGACTGTTCTGAGGTTACTAATAACTCTCAATCGACTTCTGGATTTTTTGAGGAAGGAATAATAACAAGAAACTCCTATTATATGAAAGTCAAGGGGACACTCAGGGGTACTGCAATGTACAAGTTGTATAATTAGCCAAATCTGTTTGGCAGTGCATTGGGCCAGGTGGAGTATAGGCTGAGGTCTTGGTCGGTTTCATGTTTTTAAGTATACTAAAATATTGTATATACTTGAATATAAACAACGGTTAAAAAGGTGTTCTGTGGGGAAGGGACATGTGGACATGAGAGAAGTGCCCTCTTACACTTGTAGTCAGTGGAGAAGTGCCCTATTGCATGTGTGGTCAATGGAGAACTACCATCCTTCATTTGTAGGCAATGTAGAAGTGCCCTTTTATACTTGAGTTCAATGAAAATTGCCCTCTTACATATGAGGTTAATGGACAAATGCAATCTTACAGGTTCTCTTTAATTTAACTTTAAACCAACTGAAAGAAAAACAAAAACTATTGCTTCATCTGTTTAAGGCAACAAACATCTCCCCAGATATGGTTCTGATTCTGTGACGGCTTCACAATGCTCGCAAAGGTTACATTCAGCTGCTGAACTGCCAAGCAAAATATTTGAGATATGCGCACGAGACGTAACATTACATCGGTAGTGGGAAGAAGAGTCCCCCCCCCCAGTGTATTGCCCTCTTACATTGCCTCTTGCATAGGTAGTTGGGTATTTGAATGCCCCTTACATTACTTGTTTGTATAGTGCCCCCTAGATTAGTGGGAAGTATAACGCCCCCCTCTTATGGTGATCAGTAAAAACAAAGCCCCCTGTGATTGGTGGTCACTAGTGCACTTTTACATTAATGGTTAGCTGGGAGAATACACTTTTACATTGGTGGGCAGTGTTGTGCTCTCTAGTGGTCAGTGGGAGAAATTGTGCCCACTTACATTGGCATTCCTTATGATACCCTCATTATTGATCGTCAATATATGAATGGTTTTTACACTAGTGATCTGTTAAGATACCCCTATACATAGGGGTCACATAGGAATCAATGGAAAGAACACACCCATACAATGGTCATCTGTGTACTGCCCCCTTACACTGGTAGTCAGTAGCAAGGACAATGCCAATTAGGTGGTCAGAGGCAAGAAGAATTCCTTTAACATTGGTGGTTAATAGAAGAAATATGCCCCCATACACTGCTGGTCTGTGTAATGCCCCCTCAGATTGTTGGGAAGTACAATGCCCTCTTTCACTGGTAGTTAATGGAAAGGAGTGTGTACCCTGTACCTTGGTGATGTGTAATGCCCCCTTGGAATTTTAATTAGTGGGAAGAATGCCCTCTTACATTGATGGTCTCTGTAGTGCCCCTTTACATCCATGGGCATACACTGGTGCCCCCTTATACTGGGGGTCATTTGGGTCATTCTTATATTATTGGTCAGTAGGAAGAAGAATGCCCTGTACATGGGTGGTCCCTGTCGTGTCCCTTTACATTGTGGTCTTTGGGAAGAACGGCCCTTTATATTGGTGGTCACTAGTGCCCCACTTATAGTGGGGGTCATTTGGAAGTACAGACTCTTACACTATTGGTCAATAGGAAGAAAAATGCCCCCTACATTGGTGGTCTATTTAGTGCCCTTTTACATTAGTAGTTAATGGAGAGAATGCCCCCTTAGATTGATAGTCTCTGTAGTGCCCCCTTACGTAATTGGGTAGTGGGAGGGATGGCCCCTTACATTGGTGCCCCTATTATATTGGTGGTCATTTGGAAAAAAACATCTTTATTTTATTGGTTAAGAGGAGGAAAAATGCCCCTTACATTGATGGTCACTTATATTGGGGGTCAGATGGAAGAACTCTCAAAATATTAGTCCTTATGAAGAAGAAAGCCCTTACATTGGTGGTCTCTGTGGTGCCCCTTTACATTTTGGTTATTGGGAAAAGTGGCCCTTTACATTGGTAGCCACTAGCGCCCCTCCTATATTGGTGGCCAATTGGAGCAGCACACCCTTACATTATTGGTCATCCGTAGGAACAAGACATTGGTGGTCAGTGGTTTCCTGACATTTAAAAGGTGATGCACCAATGGTCCAACTTAAATTACTTTGGAATAAGAACTAAGCAGACCCAACTGACTGGGACCAGATGGACTGCACACTGACAATGCAACCCCTTATTTTCTGCACCTGAGGAGGGGGATCATACCCACCTTGCTCACCTACCACACTGCCTACAAACAGCACCCAGCACGTATAACGATACATTGATCTCATATCAGATTAATCCCCTGCCACTGATTGGCTGCTGGACAAAAACTCAGCAAGAGCTTCCTATGGATCAGACTCTGTACTCAGCAATCCAAAACCAGAAGCCTCAACAAATCATTTCATTTCTGCATCGAGTGTTTTTATATTAGCTGCCCCAGAAGTTGAATAGTTTCATAAAACCATGCGATTATTTTTCAGAAACGCATTTTCCATGCAGTCCCAGAATTCTGACCTTGTTTATTGTACACAATGAACATACATATGTTTATTATTTCCTGTGCTGCTCCTCTCCCCATGGCGAAGCAGAACAAAACCGCCAACATCTAAGCGAGCATTTATTTTACATCCAAACACTTTTCTAGAACATTTGGAGGGATTAAAACTCTGGCAGTGACGCCAATCTGCAAAACTCAAAACAGGTTAGTGGCTTTGTTTGCTGTGCGCACCTTGACTGCGTGTTTGAATGCGACCTTCAGAGACAGCATCAGACAATCACTGGAACAATATGTGTGCTGATGGTTGTTGCCTTGAACAGATGAAGCAAATGTTCTTTCTGAAAGTTCACAGGTTAAAGAAGAAACAATTTTAAAAAATTATATTTATGATCTATCAGCAAAACTAACACAAAAATTTATGTTTTTCTGAGTCTTTCATATAATGTAGTTTATTGCCTAATGATCCTGCCAGTGGAGCTGGTATTTTACACTTCCTTTAAAAGGGTGACAACGCTGTTCACTTTGTGGTAAAGTCTCAGCAGGGTTGTCACCCCGGACAGGGTAGTCTTAGATGGTCATGTAGAATGAAATGGCTGTTACACAGATTGTCCTGGTCTCTATAAACTTCAGGTAAATGTCAATAAGGAATGATTAAATTAAAATGGAATTTGTATCATGAGTACGCTCAATATATACAAAATACATTGGTTATTTCCGTCTCCCCATTGCTCAATAAAAGCTACGTAGTAAAAGAGAGGTGATCAATCTCTACGTGTTTTTGCTACCATTGTGTGATTGTGGATCATTATTATGATGCTAAGTAAAATAAAAATAATGTGATTGAAACAAACAGGACAATGATGAGGGTATACCAGAATAGATGAGATCATAATAGCACCATAAATCCCATTTCTAAATTTCTGCACTCACTGGGTGTCCTCAGTCTTCTAGGTTGAATGGCGGAGTTGGTTGAAGCACTGAGGACATCTAGTGACGGGAAGTTGTTACTGCAGGTGACAGTGCAAGATAAGTTGACCATTGCAGCGTTGATTGCATTTCTTTCTTACATTTCCATGGAGATTTATATGCAAAATATATGTCTGGAGTTGGGTTTTAGGAAAAAGAAAACAATTTCTAATAGGATGGCATTGTAAGGAGTCTTATTATGGGGAAAGATGCCAGCTGGAACTATATACCGCAAATGTATAAGTGTAGGTGAATGCCCCATTGCAGGTGTGATTCTGGGTATTCAGAGACAGCTGGAATGCTGTGCATTTGGGGCCCCCAGATTACATTTGTCCCATTTTGTCTAACCCATCCCTGGCCCCAGGCCCTTGTTTGGATGTTACCTCATCTGCCCTCCCATCTAGAACAGCATTAGGTAATGATCACTGCGGGCGGACAGGTTGGCATCACTTTCAGACGCAGCTCATTGTTGATGTCATTTTGCTTTGTGTGCAGGCATTGCGTCCAAAGTCTTTGCCGACAAACGTGCAGCTCTGATATCCGATCGGTCTGCTGAATTAAAGGGAATATTTCAGGGCTGATAATACCTGTCATAGCCAGGGCTCCTGTCCAGGGCTGGGGGCTGCTGTTGTCTGGGCTCTGTGCGGGAGGAACCTAAGAAAGTCCACTGTCCAAAATCGATAGCTGGGCACAGAGCAAAGCCATGCAAGGTGACATGGTAGGGGCCAAGAGTGTCACCAAGAGTGCTGTTTTTTATTTTACCAAACTTTGCACAAAATTTGGTAATTATGGCACAAATTATATTGAAGTCAATAGGGATGGCAAAACAAAACACCAAATTGTATTTAAAGACACAAAAGTCCTATACAATGAGTAAAAAACACTAACAAAGCATAAAAGAAAGTGATAGAGAGGATATCTATTGGTGGGCCAAACACTGCTTCTCATTACCCCAATCTGCTTCAGCCCCATCCAAAAAATGGTTCCCAACCTCACCCAATGGGAGAGATTGTGGTTAAGCCCACCACTGGTCTGAAATGGCCCTTAATCAGATGTGACACCCAAAGCAGTAAGACAATTGATGTAAGATTCCCAGCATCCCCTGAATTACAATGGAAACCATGAGCCTACATGAGGAGCCATAGCTTGTAGTCACAGGGAGAAAGTGTGAGATTACGGTACAGGAGAGATTACGGTTGGTGGATAAGCGTACAGCTACAGCCAATCACAATGGGGGTGGGGGGAATTTGTGACGATCAGTTACATGCCTAAAACGTACATCACTCGTCATGATTTTTTAAAAAAAAATTTCATTGGTTATTTTTGGGTTTATTGGCTTTAAAACAAATCTGAGCTGGCCCTTTCTACTTACATGGACAGGTAACAGGCTCGGCCCTAAATCTTCCTTATTCAATGTGTAACATGAAGTGATTCTTCTTATAGTGCTCTTAGAGGTAGCATCCACTCGCTTCCAGCAGGGTCCATTACAGGGTCCTAAAGGGGTAAGGAATAACCACAGGGGAAGTAACATGACTGGTCAATGGGACAGTCTTTACCTTCCAATCACCAGTCTCCATTTTTGAAGGATCCACCCCAGAGGAACACCTGGTCCAGGTAAGTTCTAGTATGTTTCTTTTCCCTGGGGGTTTTTTGTTGTTGTTATAAGTGGGATTCACATAAAAGGCACTCAGACTGTTGATTTTTCACTGCTCATTCATTTTAAGAAAATAAAAGAGTAAAAAGCCAATTGTATGTTCTTTCAGCCCTCTCTAAAATGCATTGATTTGACTTCCCATGTGGCAGATTGTCCCGGGGCATTATTGTTTCTTTGCAGTTTTTTAGATGAGGATTTAGCTGCTGACAAATATTTAGAGTAGAGAGTATTGAGGGGATAAAGAATAAGCTGAAGTCATCTTTCACAGCTGGGTAACAGAGCAGGGAGCTTCTGAGGTCAGGAGGACAGTACAATGAGGCGGACGTGCTTGTTGCTATAGTGAAAAAAGCAGGGAAATACCCTAAAATGACAAACTGTCCACATAATCAGCCTACAGAAACCCAAAAAGTTGCTACATCAGCAGTATTAGATGTATAATTGTGTTGAAAAGTTGTGGATAAAAATATTCTGACCTTTCTTTAGGAACAATTGTCCTCTCTTGTCCTAAATGTGATTTGTTGCATTTCCTTGCCCATATTTACTTCCTACAACAAACATTAGAAGCTGCAACAGGTATTTTGAGCTCATCTCATATCTGTCCTGTCTAAAATAGACTACAATGATCATCCTGTCTACGTTTCCCAATATGTGCTATCCTGGACCTTTCCTTTTAGCTATTTACTTTCCGTCCTCTGAATCATTTAATCCCAGCATGTGTGGGAATTTCTTAGGGTGGTCTGTTCTAGAATGCAAATGTGCTGATACGGTGTGT